>NC_134272.1:94981124-95088624 GCF_031893055.1 Leptodactylus fuscus
TCTCGGGGCCATGGGAGGGGTCCTGCACTGCACGTATAGGGGTCACCGGATGGGGGTCATACAATGATGGCTGTAAATAATAACACTAACTCCCGGTGACATCACACACTCACACACTTTCATCAGTAATACAAAATCTGGCACATAGAAAACCAATCCAATAAAACAATGGAGAGCTGGAGTTACTGCTGGGGGACAACCATGGGCCGAAAATACTCTGAATAAAATCCATGATACAATAAGTAGCGGGGGGTGAACCTATGCATCCCAAGCCGGGTCTGACCTTAA
The DNA here is from genome assembly GCF_031893055.1 of Leptodactylus fuscus. Lineage (NCBI taxonomy): Eukaryota > Metazoa > Chordata > Amphibia > Anura > Leptodactylidae > Leptodactylus > Leptodactylus fuscus. The sequence goes on from NC_134272.1 coordinate 94,981,413, forward strand.
TATTCCAAACTGTTCCGTTTTTAATGGAAACCGAACAAATGCCGATTCGTCTCAGACAAACTAAAATGGCCACCACCAAATATTTGAGCAGGAACTACAAAAGAGAGACTGTATATGACATCAGTACTATAAGGTGCGTATATAGTGTATATGACATCAGTACTATAAGGTGCGTATATAGTGTATATGACATCAGTACTATAAGGTGTGTATACAGTGTATATGACATCATCACTTTACAGCGCTAATGTCAACTACACTGTATATAGCACCAGAAGCGGGAACAGGAGGCAGATCAGTAATGGTGGAGATAGAGAAGGGTCTGGGATTAATCTCACTGAATGATCTGATCTTCTTGTTTTTTGGCTGCTGCTCATATAGACGGTATTTCAGCCTGCACTAACCTAAAAACATTCTCCCTGATAGAACCAGATATTTGTTGTTCACCCAAAATACAGTGTAAGGCTGCATTCACACAGAGTAACGCCAGGCGTCATTTGTGTGTAATTTGTGTGTCTTTTACGGCCGTCATAAAACGTTTACATAGAGTTCTATAGGAAAAGACTGCCGTCATTTACGGCCGTCATTTACGGCCGTCATTGTAATGACGGCCGTAAATGACGGCAGTAAATTACGGCCGTCTTTTCCTATAGAACTCTATGTAAACGTTTTATGACGGCCGTAAAAGACACACAAATTACACACAAATGACGCCTGGCGTTACTCTGTGTGAATGCAGCCTAAGTCTGCATGCACAAAGAGTTACGCCGGGCTTGTAAAAATCCTCATTCACAGCCGTACACGCGAGCGCTGCGGACGGCTCCAGAAAACTTCCCATTCACTTCAATGGGACGCCGTAACGCCGGCGCTAATCTAAAAAAATACACTCTTATTTTATGGGATTTTTCTGCTCCGCTCTGCTCACCCAGTACACAGTGTGATGGAGGGTTAATCTGAAAAAATATTGGTTTCTTAAGCAATTTTTTTAGTTGTTTGTCCTATAGACAGAATTACAACCTGAGCTAATCTAAAGAAAACTCAGTTATTTAAGCTTTTTCTTCAGTCATCCGTGTGACCCAGCCTGCTAATCTGTAAAAATCTCTGTTTGTTAAGGGTTTAGGTTTCTTTGGTTGCTCAATATGCTACAAACTACCCCTATGCTAACTGCAAAAAAAACCTATCAGCTGACTCATGCGGTTCTAGTGTAATAATACTCACTCACCAGGTGACCCTTTTAGTGCTTTGCTATCTTTCTTGAAATAGTTTTTGTAAAAAAAATATATATAATATATATATATATATATATATATATATATATATATATATATATATAGTGTCAGAACTGTTGACAACCACTATTATTATTAAGAAGTGTAAAGCAAATTGACTGGGAAAAAAACAGACAATAGGAAGTGAGGAAGAACGACTTGTGCAATTACTAACAATAAAAATGTGGGTGGCAACAGCAACACTACTGCTGGTCTTGACAGCCCTACCTGAGACTAAAGAAAGGTTTGAAAGCAGTGAAACACAAATATTGAGTGCGGGTTTTGTGTGTTCCTCCTTCACATGTATTTTACCATGTCATGTCTTTCTGTACTATTAACCATATCTTCTCCTTTATCTTCACTGACCCTGATCCCAATGTCTAGAAGTCATGTGGCGTCTTCTGCTGCTTCTTGATAAGTTAGATGAGAACAGTGTTTTTTGGATGCAGAGAAGGTAGACTTGAAGGTAGAGTGTTGGTGGAGGTAGTAGTGGCAGGGAGTGTGTTGGTTGGGGCAAAAGGGATTGTGAGGGTATAGAACTGTCCAGCGGTTCAGGGTGACATCACAGGAAGAGGGTGGGGCAGCTGCAATAGCTCATCCCAAAGTGCAGTCCCAACATCCAAAAGATCTGCCTGGGGTAGATCTAAGACCAGGTCGGTGGTGGTGATGGCACTGGCAGATACATTTCTGATTTTGGCAGCAGCAGTGGTCATCTCCTGTTTGAGAATTTCTTTGTACATTACCAAATGACAAATCGGCAATCTTTGTAAAGCGATAATTATCCATGGGCGTGCAGGCACACGTGTCAGAACTAGGCCTTTCTGTACTCACATGAAATGGAGTCACAAGCTCATTTGGCAATGTGGAATTGCCCGCACCACCAAGTGAGCAGGACCGTTCCATTCCTTGTTTCCATGATGGTTTTTGTCAGCAGGACACATCCGCACCAAGCACATGGTCATTGTCATTATCATCTCCATCTGCTGCTCCTTCTCCTCCTCCACACCAAGGTCAGTCATCAACCATTACACAGTAATCTGCCCCTGTCATCCCTCTAGTCTACAACTTTAACTCCTGCCTGGCCAAGTCACTGGGGGTGCAGGCGCTGCCGACTTAGTGGAATCCACTGTGTGTCGCCCACTGATGGCAGTGCACCGTCTGCATGGAGATTACCTAGCCGTCATTATTTCTCAAGGAAAGTTGTCCCTGCTTGATGGCCATGTGGCCACACCACACTCAATACGTGGAGTATCAATCATGGGCGGGGACAATACATTAGCTGTCATGGCCCACTGGGACAATGTTTTGAGTGTCAGAGGCCACAGTCCAGAAATGCAAGGACCGGTGCTCTCTAGTACTGACATCCTCTTATGGGTACAGGGCAGATACAGTTTCAACATCCCATCCGCCCCATCTCCAGTTCCTCCACACTGGACCATTATCTACCCCCAACTTCACCAGGACAAGTCATTACTATCCTCCACTCCCTTATTTCATGGTATGTTGCATATTCTGGAGCAATACTCTGAGCCGCAGTATACGGTGAATCCTTTCCATTTCAGAAGATATTGCAGCTATTCCTTCTGGCAGGTCAGGCGTGCTGATAGTGTGACAGAAAGATTCCTTGATATTCTGTAAATACTCACTAGGCCAATACATTGTTGATGTGGCTTGTGCTCCTATACAGGGATAAGCAGCAGGGAAATCCAGGTTCTTTATTGCCTGACAAGTGCTGTTCTCCAGGACACAGAATCCGCTACAGAAGTTATTCTTACTTTATCAGCTGGCAAATTTGTCTTCAAATTCTATAGTCACCTCTGACACTCTGTTACCATCAAAAAAAACCAAATGACCAACATGGATCTAAAAAATCAGAGGCAAGCACCTGTCCAGGAAAGGGTCATTTCTGGAGCGTTTTAAATATTAAATTTCGTAAAAGTGAGCGGCAGCTCGAGAGATTTCATGCACGTCCTACCATCCGGTTTCCATACACACATGTCCCTTTCATTTTGACATACAGTGTTGGCCAAAAGTATTGGCCCCCTGCAGTTCTGTCAGATAATCCTCGGTGTCCCCCAGATAATGATTACACAGCACAGACTCTTATATAGTATATAAGTGACACAGGGTATATACAGTATAAGTATCGCCCCCTGCAGTCCTGTCAGATAATCCTCACTGTCCCCCAGATAATGATTACACAGCACAGACTCTTTATAGTATATAAGTGACACAGGGTATATACAGTATAAGTATCGCCCCCTGCAGTCCTGTCAGATAATCCTCGCTGTCCCCCAGATAATGATTACACAGCACAGACTCTTATATAGTATGTAAGTGACACAGGGTATATACAGTATAAGTATCGCCCCCTGCAGTCCTGTCAGATAATCCTCGGTGTCCCCCAGATAATGATTACACAGCACAGACTCTTATATAGTATATAAGTGACACAGGGTATATACAGTATAAGTATCGCCCCCTGCAGTCCTGTCAGATAATCCTCGGTGTCCCCCAGATAATGATTACACAGCACAGACTCTTATATAGTATATAAGTGACACAGGGTATATACAGTATAAGTATCGCCCCCTGCAGTCCTGTCAGATAATCCTCGGTGTCCCCCAGATAATGATTACACAGCACAGACTCTTATATAGTATATAAGTGACACAGGGTATATACAGTATAAGTATCGCCCCCTGCAGTCCTGTCAGATAATCCTCGCTGTCCCCCAGATAATGATTACACAGCACAGACTCTTTGGTAATATCTTCAGTTATTTTGTTTGTAATGAAAAAACACAAAAGAGAATGAAAAAAAAGTCACATCATTGATCATTTTACACAAAACTCCAAAACTGGTGCGGACAGAAGTATTGGTGCCTCAGGTAAGTAACAGGTGCTGTTAATTACACAAATTAGAGAAGCATCACATGATTTTTCAAACAGCGCCAATATTTTTTTCCACCCCCTTTTTTATGTTTGGTGTGGAATTATATCCAATATGTATTATAGATATACTGTGTATAGTCCTAGGAGTCCGGTGTCCTCCATTCTTAGTGCCCATTCACGCGGAGTAACGTGCCGCGTGACTTGGCACGTATACGCCGTGTGAGATTTTGCGGGCCGTATACGCTACCATTGATTTCAATGGGAGCGTGGATCGTAAACGCCGCGTTATTTTGCGGCCGCGATTTGTGCACTTGCAAAAGGGTGTTTCACCACCCGAAACGCGTTGTGCTGTACTGTATTTTATCCTATTAAAGCTGGTCTCAACGACACGTTTGTTTCCTGCTCCCTGCTTCATATGCATGACCTCAGAGCGCGGATCTTTGTCTCCATTTTTTCTTCTGATTTACTGGGTTATGGCAGTGTAAGGACAGTCACATGTGAAGGGTTAATATTCGCTATCAGAGCGGACGCTTCTACAGGCGGCGCTGCCAAGTTATTGTGTAAAACCGTATACAGTTGATGATTGTGGCACCTGCTGAGATCCTATTACTGCAGAAGTCAGGACGGGGTTAATATTAATTTGTTCATTAAGCAGAATACAATGTAACAGATTTAGTTTAGGATGGTGGGAATATATAGGGGCCGCTCCTCTATATGGCGACATTATCTTACAATGTGACATAGATGTGAGACTATCCTAATAACAGCAGCGGCGGCGGCGGCGGCGGTGTCCGGCTCTGTCAGACCCCACTGACCTCTAATACGATAATATAATGTTATGGAGACAGAAGTCATGATGAAAGCAGCAGAGACTAAATCCAGCCTTTGGGGTTTGTTCACACCGGCCAGACATTGTATCAGTTCTATCCGTGTATATGAATAGTTGCTGAGTCATTACAATGTATCTAACACTGACACATGAGATGAGATGACTAATCACGTATGTAAGTATGTGCACACGTATAGTATGTGCATGTTATTGTTCTCTGACATCAGAGACTATTTCATGTCCTTCACTGACCCTATAAAGAGGAAGAAAGGGGGGCAGGGGTCCCAGGGGTTGTGTACTCAGTAAACATGAGCAGCAATGGCCTTTAGCACAGCGCCAGGACATCATCTCCACCATTTCTGGCGCAGGCGAGGATCACGCTGTTTGCAGATCATGCCCCTCGTTCACGTCACACGTCCCAGAACACAATGTGGATCCCGCAGACCTATGCAGATGGCAGGATCCCAGCGCCGGCCCCCAGCACTTCAGGCTATCATTTATTCTTTGTCCATCTTCATCTTGAAGGTGGCTTTGTTAGGCCGGAGCCCCACTGACCGGAAACGCCGCAATTTGGCCGCAGTGGAAACGCAGTGGTAAAAATCGCAGCATTTTATAGTATTGCAAAGTGGATGGGATTCATACAAATCCCATGCCCATCTTGTGGAAACAATTACAGCGCGGACACGCATGTCAATTATATCTACGGAAACGCCGGCAGCTTTCCAATAGATATAATTGTAACGGAAAGTCCGCAGAGGAAAACAAGTTGTTTTCTCCAATTTGTTGAGGGCATCCATAGTATATGGTATATAACTTGGTAATGGCAGCACAAAGGTCCTGAGACTGACTGACTGGGTTCCAGATAAGGATCTACATCTATATACTGTCCTCCAGGTAAAGCCCTGACTATAGACTGGAGTCCAGATAGGAACCTACATATAGCGTGTCCTCCAGATAAGCTCCTGAATATGGCGTTGGGATCTAGACAGGATTCCACATATAACCTGAGCTCCAGATAATGACTGGGGTCTACCTCTACATATAACCCGGTCTCAGTATAAGGCCCTGAGTACATAATGCGGTCCAAAAAAAAAGATTCAAAATATAAATTCCCTTCCAGATACAGCCTGGAGTATAGACTGGGATCCAGATAAGATTCTACAGATAAATAAAAATTGACTTCAAGATAAGTTTTTAAGGACAAACTGAGGTCCAGACGAGATCTTACACACAAACTGGGCATCAGATTCTGACTATAGACTACAATCCAGAGGAGAGTCTAAGTATAAAGGTGGTCTCCAGATAAGATCCTGAGTGTAGGCCGAGGTCCAGATAAAAGTCTAAACAAAACCTGGACATGACTTTTTCAGGGCGCATTGGCTTCCATAGTTGGTTCTCTGTATAGATGACACAAGAGACAATAATATACATTATACATATACATTACAGACATGGTGGAATCATCTCAGCAATAAATTGTCACATCTCACTGATCCAGAACCGTTACGTTGTATTCAGCCTAATTCCGGGTCTGTCATTCAAATTTGCCGAAACCTCAGACTCGGCGCAGCGGCCACACCGGTGGTGGTTGAGTTTCTGTGCGGGACAGACTGGAAGAACATGTTCTGGGAAGGTGAGCGGCGCAGCCTTCACTTAGCATACCTTGAACTTGATTTATTTTATTGGAAGTAACTGGAAGGACAAGCTTTTAAAGTAGATAAGATCACCTTAAAAGCCTCCCTAACCCCTCGCCCTGCGCCCCTGACATCTGTTACACAGGGCTACAATAAAATGTGACTTCTCACCCTGTTCATTTCTCAGACAAGTTTACCCAGTCCAGATAAAGTGTTGTCCTCCATGATCCCAGGACTGATGTATGTTACATGTGTGTGACAGAACCTGCACATGCTAAGCCACCTCCGCGTGTTATCATGTATCCTACTATTATAAATGGGAAAGTTTGGATGTTTGTTCTCAACCACACAAAAAACGGCTGAATGGATTTGGTTGAGATTTGCCCCATAGATACTCTGTAACCTGGAGTAACACATCGGCTACTTTGTATCCCGGTACATGACATGGCTTCACTACTGTTCTGGATTTATGGTCACATACTATATTACATGTCCCATAGATACTCTGTAACCTGGAGTAACACATCGGCTACTTTGTATCCCGGTACATGACATGGCTTCACGACTGTTATGAATTTATAGTCACATACTATATTACACTGCTCCTGCAGCCGCTTATCTCAGCTCATTATATGGCGTCTCAGCGAGCTGCTGAGATGCCGGAACAATCACAGGCACGGTGTGAGGAACAAGTTCAGTGGCAGGCCAACTGGAGAGCTGTCGATACGCCGGAGCAGGCGGATCATTGACGGCAGCAATTTGCTGAATATAGGCGGATCATCGATGCCAACAACATACAGATGAAGTCGCGGGCAGAAGCTAGTTGTTACATATGTATCAGTCACTGGTTATGTCCATTTATATATAAAATCAGGATTATTCTCATAGTGTCCAATGCTGCCCCCGGGCCTTTGTAGTTGGGGGAGGACAGTTTAGGACCTGGGTGCTTCTCCCTTTATGCCGGGCTACTAACTATAGAATATCCTGATATACAGGGGGTCACGTAGGACCCAGCAAGCAGTATTAAACGGTATCTAGATCTAACACAGCTTGGTGTTCACGTCTCTGCTGGTTAATTTTATCATCTCATGTGGTCTGAGATAGTGAAGGGGTTGGGCAGTATACGGCAGTATAGGGCGGTAAGGTGGGTAAATACAGTATTTTTCATGGTTTAAGGCAGTGACGTGGTTCTAGTGTAAGGGATCCTGGTGGTCTGGGGTACTGCAGGGGGTTAGGGTCTTCCCTACTGTTCTACATTGTGGCGTCTTTAATATCAGTATACTTGGGGGTCTAGACAATGGAGGATAAGACAGCGCACAGATTGGAGGGACAGCGATTATGTCAATTCTTATTCCCCCTTTACCATTGATCTTCTATCTATATTTCACTACCGATGACTCAGTAATATCGGGTATATCGGGACCTGAACTTCCAACCCGCTAGTGCCTTAGACACCTGCCTGCTCTGCCCATCCCTTGTCCCTGATACATACAATCTTTACATAACACTCCGGTGGACGGACAGCATTAGAGAATACACAGTACGTCTCGTCTGTCTTTATATTTTATGATTTTAAGGATATGAGTTTTTTGTTATCTTTTTCTCACCTCTTATCAAAATATTTCTGAGACTGGGAGTTGTCGGAGGTTTGTAGCCTATAAATCTATATATATATATATAACAGAAGGAACTTATGTAACAATTTCACAACTTTCCTTTATTGCAACATTTGTATGGCAATTTATTGTAGGCAGGGAAGTGACTACCGGGTGGCTCAAAGACTCAATATGGAGACCAGGGAGTTTTTGCCTCCAGACACCACCATTCCTGAGCAATTAGTGCAATCAGTTTCAGCAATATGCTAATTAGGTCCTCTCTCAGGTGGGTGGTCCTTGGCTGGAGCAGGTCGTCTGGAACTGCCCATCTGACAGTAGAGAGCCTACTTAGAATATTGGGTGTCAAAACTAACAGAAACGATTGCTCAGGAATGGTGGGAGCCAGAGAAAAAGTTCCAGTTGCACCAGAATCCGTGGAGCGGCGCCTATTGAAGGATACAAAGAGCTGGAGTTGGTGGAAAATCTCATTGTGTAGTAAGGACCTGACAGCGGGGAGATATCTGCAGCACCGGGGTCACAATGGGAAAGACAACAGTGACCTGACTTCAGTCGGCTTTCTAGCAGTATATAACACCGGGCATCTATGAAGATGTGAAAGGTTCTCCTTAGATTGTCTGGGTGTATCCATAGCCAAAACCTACAGGTGCAAAAATATCTTGTGCCCGTGTCTTATGACTCAGAACTAACAAGGCCTGCGGCACATTGGCACATGATGTATTTGGAGCACTTTGGTAATGTCCTGCTCCATTTGGAAAGTTTCCTGCTAACTTCTAGATAAATGCTCATGATGTTCTTCGCAACGATTCCTACTACCAGTCACGTCCTACAGCTCAGGTTATTTCAAGAAGGAAAAAGTGGGTCAAGGAGAATCCGTATCCTCCAGGGCTGGGCAGGCAGGCGGCACATCTTAAGGGGTGCAGGCAGGGTACCCACCTATTGTGTGAGCACCAACAAGCCTATGACGGGGAAATCTGATAGGAGGTAACGCAGCGAACCGGTGAAGGGTAAATCAAATCAAAGTGGCTTTATTGGCACGTCTGAATGGATATTTGGCATTGCCAAAGCTAGTAAAGTGGGGGTGGGAGTTGGAGTCGAGGGGGAGAGTATGGGGGGGTGGCTGATTTGGGGTATAACAGTCCGTGAAGTCTCATCTTCCTCTTAGTTGGTGACAGCTGTATGGGGGTGGGGTGGGGTGGTTTGGGGTATAATAGTCCGTGGAGTCTCATCTTCCTCTTCGTTGGTGACTGCTATATGGGGGGGTGGGGTTGGAGGTGGGGGTGGGGCGGGTGTTTTGGGATAAATATAACAGTCCGTGGAGTCTCATCTTCCTCTTAGTTGGTGGCCACTATATGGGGAGGTGGGGGGGGGGTTGGGGTATAACAGTCCGTGGAGTCTCGTCTTCCTCTTCGTTGGTGACCGCTATATGGGGAGGTGGGGTGGGGTGGGGCGGGTGGTTTGGGATAAATATAACAGTCCGTGGAGTCTCATCTTCCTCTTAGTTGGTGACAGCTGGACACGTATTGGGCAGCGATCTCCACAGTGGCCTCTTCTTCTCCCAGTAGGATGTAGAGTTTCCTCTTCTCGTCTGGGATGTGGGCAGAGAGTCTTTGGTAGTAGACGGCCCTCATAGCTGAGTATTTGGTGCAGTGTAGCAGGAAGTGGGTCTGGTCTTCTAGGGCCCCCTGGTCACAGTGCTGGCACAGTCTCTTCTCCCGTGGCTTGTACGTCTGCCTGTATCACCCCGTCTCTATCTCTAGGTTGTGGGCGCTCAGTCTGTACCGGCTCAGGGTCTGTCTGTGCTTGGGGTGGCGTATTCTCTCCAGGTAGGCGGCCATGGTGTAGGTAACCTCTGAGCTATCACCCTGTGAGGAAGCCTGAGCCGCTCGCTGCCCCCATAAGACACTTCTCCCTCACTCTGAGTACAGATACTTGTCGGATACGCCCTCATATAGCGCTCAGACTGGAGTTCATCATTAGACGGCTCATCCCTGATATCCGGATCCTTCCTTAATAAGCGCAACTGAGATTTAACTAATTAAACCAAAGGTCAAAGCTGTGAAGATGTAATGAGAGTCTTCAAGGTTTCTCGCCAGACACAGAGAACATCTGTTACTATTTAACTCCATTTTATGACTTGTTTGGTTGAGGGTTTGATGTGAAATTCCCAACACCTAGAAGGAGCTGCGCGTGCGAACGGCGATACCGGTGATACCGGCGCTTATCTGGTGAAAATGAGAAGACAACAGATGTGAAATGTTTTACTGGTGACTGGAGAGGTGGAGAACATTGCCTGGACAAATCCCTGCCGGATACTGATACAACACACACTATAAACATTTAAGGCTCATTCACACTGGCACTTTATAGTGATGAATAGAAACCTGGCTGTGAAGTGTCTAGGAGGTTGTCACGAAAGCGCAAAGCTCTTGACATAGAGACTTGTACACACCGAGAGCCACCATATGTATAATCCCAGGCGCAGGGTCTATATATGATGTCACCACGCCTCCCTGCACAGGTTAGTTGGTTTAGATGTCCTTTAATATCAAAGCACAGAAAGTGCGGCGCGCCATGGTAAATTTACCTCCGCCCACTTCCATGTTCACTCCGCCCATTCCCACCCATTTTTCTTTGTCCCCCCCACACAGTAAAATGCTCCTACAGTCACCCGTACATTATTGCCCCCACATTATAATTTTTACCTCTAGTTGCCCCACAGTAACTGGGGGCAAATAGAGGGGGGACATTAAACTGGAGCAGCTGGAGGAGGACATTAAACTGGGGGAAACTAGAGGCAGACATGTCCCCCTCCAGCTACCCCCACAGTTTAATGTCCTCCTCCAGTTGCCCTCAGCTTAATGTCTCCCTTCATCTCCCACCAATTTAAAACCCCCTCCATCTGCCATCAATTTAATGTCCCCCATCATCTGCCACCAACTTAATGTCCCCCTTTATCTGCCACCAATTTAATGTCCCCCTTCATCTGCCACCAATTTAATGTCCCCCTTTATCTCTCCCCAGTCTAATGCTCCCCCCACAGTTTAACACCATAAAATCCCTGATACTCACCTCTCCTCGCTCCCCTGCTGCTCTGTCTCTTCTCCTAAACTGTTCAGCTACAGGCGCGGTGTGAGTGATGTCATCACTTCATGCTGACAGCTCCCGGGGCCGGAGCATAGGGAGAACAGTTCGCTCCTGCTTCGCCATTGTACTCAACTCATCTGAGTATATTCCAGACGCAAATGAGTTGAATCCAGGACATGCCGACCAGGACCGTGGGACATGACCCGGACTCCAGGATGGTTGCTGTGCTTAATAAGCTATCTTTGCACCTACTGTCTAATCTGACAGCTCTTTTATGCTGCCCATGTCTTTGCATTTGGGCCTGTTTTTACACATAAATACAGCAAGAGCAGAGGAAAATTTGGAAGAATGGCACAAAATCATCATACAAGAAGTGCTGGGCGGGAAGAGACAAGAAAAAGCTGCAACTCATGACAAAAAATGCACAAGTAGCGTAATAAATGTGCTCCAATGTGTTATTCTGTTCCACTGTGTGTATGTGATACTGTACTCAGCATGGCGGGCCGTGGAAATAGCAAATGTCGCCACATCTTGTCATCAGGGGCATGGCTATAGGAGGTGCAGCAGGTACTAGTGGACCCTGGACTATAAGGGGGCCTAAAAGGACCCTCTGCTACCAAAAAATACCACTATTCTAAATGGCACAAGATAGAGAAGGGCCCTGGAGCTGCAACTAACTAGTGGAGTCCTAGGAAAAGCCCCATGATGACTGGATCAATAATACCTCCAAACCATGCTATATTCTGGGTGCAGCCACTGTCCCGGGTGGGGGGAGGTATGGCCTGGCATGAAATCCGTCTGCATGCTCTTGAGGAATACAATGGGGGAGTAGGGAGACGTCCACCCCCTGATTCGCCATTCGTCCCCTGTTGTTGCTCCCTGCAGCATGGAAGTAGCCAGAAGCGATGGGGGTCGACAAGTAGGTGCTATTCCTTATGCTACGGAGGCCACAAGGAGTTTGGGAGGTATAATTATTATTAGTCTCTGTGCAACATCCGGAGTTAAGCCTCTCGCCCTGTTATAAATGCTGATGTAGTATCTGCCATTCCCGCCTCTTGTCATTGTTCCATGTGACTCCTATAACTGTAATATACTGATGTCACCTCCACATGTCATGTACTGGATGGGTCCCAGTCATCTGTGCGGGATAGAGTAAGTTCTGTGCCGGATCTTTGTACTGACACATATATACAGGACCATGCTAATAATCTCCTCTACTGTCTATTTCACTTTTGCGCCCTGATTTTTGGGCTCCAATCATGGACGTAGCTATAAGGGGTGCAGAGGTAGCAGTTGCTAGTAGGCCCTGAAACCCGGGGGGAACCCAAAGGTTCTTCTGTCACACAACTATTCTAAATGGCACACGGTAGCTAGGACCCATTATAGAACTTGCATTGGAGGCCTCTCTACAACATCTATGAAGCTCTAAGACACCAGTATTATATTCAGCAAGTTATACACTGGCTACCAATAAGTATTTGGACAGCCATGCAAATGAAGATATCTGCGGTCATGATGTACGTGTTGGGGGCTCAAGACCCCCAAGTTATGTTGTCGTAGGCCTAATTAAGAGTTGGAATATATTGAGTTCGGGAAACAGACAGTCAGACACCTGGGTATCGCCTTCTGCCGTTAAATATTGTGTAGGAAACAGCATTGGCATTAGTCGCATACAAGATGCCACAAAGTGCAGAATTGTCCAATTTCGAGAAGGGGTTAATTGTCGGGTGCCACAGAAATGGTTGATCCTTAAGGGACAGAGCAAGCGAACTGAATTACCCAAAATGGACAGTGGCCTATGTGATTACCAAGTGGAAGGTGAATGGTGATTGTCGGAATGTGCCCTGAGTCGGCCGACCCCCGAAACTGGGAGATCGAGACCGACGGGTGCTGGCCAGAGAAACCGCACCCGACCGATGGCTGACATACACCAGGAGCGTCACCGGGCATCCGGGAGTATTGTGTCCATCAATCCCATCTGTAAGGAAGCGTCTGCTGGGGGTCTACCAACTATTCAATAGGAATACATTTTTGTTTTTCTATTCTACCACCAGTGTCCAAATCCTTATTGGTAGACGGTGTATCTGGGGCTCTACTGCAGATTTTGCTAGTTCTATCTAGGGTTGACCATCTACAGGTCACAGCTTTGTCTTCTACATATAAGATATCCTTCTGTAGACGCTGCAGGTCTGTGCGGGACTCTGGTCCCTTTACTTCCCAGCTGATATGATGCGCCCGCCCTGCACGGTCTGCCAAGGGAGCCATTTGAGTATTCACTTGCATGCAGTTAAGGAGGCAATAGCAGTCAGCGACCGGTGGTGACCCCGAATAACACTGGGACCCCATGCAGCTGCACATATGGTTTTTCTGCTACTGATATTCTGAGCTGAAGTAGTTTTAGTCCATGTTGTAGGATTACAAGGGAAGCTGCTGAAACTAGACCTTAATTCCCAGGAGCCCAATACTTCCTACAGCTGCAGCGCAGACTCGGTGATGTTCCTGCTCTGCAGATGTATCTCACTACATGATACAATACATAACTTACATACCGTGGTGTAATGGTCGTGTCCACGCCACTCACTGAGATATATGTGCAGGTTCTTGTTGCTTACCCATTGGTGACACCAAGATGAGATGAGCCCTTCTCATTTACTGGATGGAAACCTTTGGTCGTGACCTTCTGATCAGTCCCAGAACTTGTAGAATAGAAAAGGCCATTGTAAGCGCCACTGGCTTCCGAAATCACAAAACGTATCCTTCCAATGATATCTATGCCGTAGTGAAGTCTTCCGTCTTCACAAGGTTTTCCTGAGTCCTAAATTCTACCATTTTCTGCCAAATTCTGTGCTGAACACCGGCCTGACGGCGAATTCGCCTCCTTAAAACAGCTCAGCAAGTGAATGAAAAAGTCACATTTTAATTTGCTGTCTGAGGAAGATGCCGCTGTAATTCCAGACTCGTTGCCTTGGCCGACATCCTAGGACTAATCTTATATGCGGCTCGGATTCTGCTCACTGTCTCTTCCATAGTTTTTGGCCATCCGGAATATTCCCATGAAAAATACCCAGTGGTTTTGGATTGCTTCACCCATTGCAAAATGCAGATTCCATGTGGAGTGTTTACCGTGTTTTGTTTTTTTTCAATGTCCCCATCTTATGTCAGGTCTAGTACAAACATTTCACATACGGTTCTTGAAAAATGAAAACATACTGGGATTGGTTGCTATGAGCAGTGAGTCTGTTTTGCTATAATGGTCGGTCACTGGCCACTTTAGATGCTGCGGCTTCAGACACTGATAAATCTGCAGCATTGTCAGACTATTACTAGCCGTGGGCCAGCGTTCCTGGGTTTAAGGTGTAGAGAGGATTGGGTTGTGTATCCGCCATGTTACTACCAGGAGTCCAGGCCTGAGCTGGTGGCAGTAGTGGAGGTCAGCGGGGGTGTCAGCGGGCGGTTGTCATCCTGCGTCTGTTGTGTTGGGTACAATGTGATGGCTCTGCCCATTAGACTGAGCCCCGGCCGCACCTCCTCGACCTGCACGGGACAGACGCCGCCTGACTAAACTTATTTCCAAGAACATTTTAATTGTCAGGAGTGGCAATGAGAACACGAAGCTGAGAAATCCCCAACACCCAGAGGAAGGGCCAGAGCGGGGACATGTCTGCTGCCAACTCTGCTAGACCTTCCCACAGACCCGATACTGAGCCGTATGGAGGCCACGAAGGCTTCACCACCATAATAACACCGTATACAGTATATATATCCACAGATAACACCATATATACTGAGCCGTATGGAGGCCACGAAGGCTTCACCACCGTAATAACACCGTATACAGTATATATATCCACAGATAACACCATATATACTGAGCCGTATGGAGGCCACAAAGGCTTCACCACCGTAATAACACCGTATACAGTATATATATCCACAGATAACACCATATATACTGAGCCGTATGGAGGCCACGAAGGCTTCACCACCGTAATAACACCGTATACAGTATATATATCCACAGATAACACCATATATACTGAGCCGTATGGAGGCCACAAAGGCTTCACCACCATAATAACACCGTATACAGTATATATATCCACAGATAACACCATATATACTGAGCCGTATGGAGGCCACGAAGGCTTCACCACCGTAATAACACCGTATACAGTATATATATCCACAGATAACACCATATATACTGAGCCGTATGGAGGCCACAAAGGCTTCACCACCGTAATAACACCGTATACAGTATATATATCCACAGATAACACCATATATACTGAGCCGTATGGAGGCCACGAAGGCTTCACCACCGTAATAACACCGTATACAGTATATATATCCACAGATAACACCATATATACTGAGCCGTATGGAGGCCACAAAGGCTTCACCACCGTAATAACACCGTATACAGTATATATATCCACAGATAACACCATATATACTGAGCCGTATGGAGGCCACAAAGGCTTCACCACCGTAATAACACCGTATACAGTATATATATATCCATAGATAACACCATATATACTGAGCCGTATGGAGGCCACGAAGGCTTCACCACCGTAATAACACCGTATACAGTATATATATCCATAGATAACACCATATATACTGAGCCGTATGGAGGCCACAAAGGCTTCACCACCGTAATAACACCGTATACAGTATATATATCCATAGATAACACCATATATACTGAGCCGTATGGAGGCCACGAAGGCTTCACCACTGTAATAACACCATGTGTACTGTATATATCCATAGATAACACCATATACAGTATATATCCACAGACAACACCATATATACCTTATATATTTCATATACTACTAAACTTGTGTATTTAATCCTATTGGGTGATACAACACAACATTTGATATAATGTCACTGAACTGTATATACGCGCGTATCACATTGTAAGCAATAGGGGAAAAATCAGCCCATTCATTTCTATGGAGAGCGCACATATGCCGGCTCCCATAGAAATGAATGGGATCTGCTTTGTACGCGCTGATTCTGAACGTGTTTTATGCTCAGAATGAGATGAGCGTATACTTAGTGTGAATGCACCCTAAATGATGTATCTAAGCCAAAAGAGGATTGGGTAAGGCCGCTTCCATACAGTCAGGTCACACGTAAATAACGTGAGGCTTATTTTGGCACCGGAAAAAAAGCTTCCTAATTAAGAGCTTTTTTTTTTAGCTTTTTTTGTAAAAACAGCTTAAAAAAAGCCAGGCTGTTTTACCCTCCTGTAAAGTGAATGGGCTGAAAAAACCGCGTTGCATTTTTTTCCGCAAAAAAAAAGCGTTGCTTATTTTTGCAAAAAAACGTGTGGAAAAAAACGTGTGGTTTTTGCCTCCCATTCAGTTCTATCGCTTTCTTCAGGCGGAAAACGCGGGAGTGGAGACCTTGTGCGGGGATGGTCAGCATTGGTGACACATTGGTGGCCACATTGGTGGTCACATTACCCACAATGGTGGTGCGAGGAGTCGTCATTATTAAAGGAGGGTTTTGGGGGATCTAGAAGGTCAGGGTGAAGTGCGGCCACAAGACCTGCAGCCACAGCCTGACCAAGGTATAAGCCGCTCACTATGAGAAGTCCTGAAGTGCAGCCTTGGTGTAACCGCAGCCTTGGTGTGACCGCAGCCTTGGTGTGACCGCAGCCTTCTGCGTCTCGTCCTGCACCGTCTTCAGGACCTATCTACTTTACATGACCGTGTGAAAGTGGCTCAAGAGTGAAAGACCGAAGACCATGGCAGAAAAGAGGAGCGCGGAACAATCGGGAGCTTTCTCTCTATAGAAATCTGATCGGTAGGGAGGGACAGCTCTGTAGGTGTCAGGTCCTACATGAAGGTGTCCGGTTCCTGCAAGATAAAGCGATATGATCAGCCATTGTCTGAGGCCTGGATCTAGTGACGGTCCGGGCCATACAGACGGGCGCTCTGGTAGTCACTTCTATCCCCGCAGCAGGATGCAATGTGGAGACTCCGGCCCTGACATTACACAGAGCGCAGAACTAGATGGAACTGGATTGTGTTTAGATTAGCTTAAATTCCTGAAATAAGTCTAGCAGCTGGACGCAGCCACCGGAGACTGGTTTACTATTCGCAATATTATATTTCCAAGCCAAATATTGGGGAGGAGGCAGCTGATTCATATTACAATCTAGTACATGGTGGGTCAGGGGGCTGTGGGGGTGTCATGGTGGGGCAGGGGGCTGTGGGGGTGTCATGGTGGGGCAGGGGGCTGTGGGGGGCGTTGGGCGGCTGCAAAACAAAAAAGGAGGAATAAACAAGTAAATGCAGAAAGAAAATCAGATGCAATGAGATATATCAGACAGATGTGTCCTTGGCAGGAGAGATGACCCCGAGTATCTGTGGCGACCTCTAGGTTATAGAAGTGACTGTTCGGCGTGTAGTTCTCTCCATCTTGGTGATGTCTATGGAGGTCGTTGCTCACCTTATATCTATATCTATAGCAAAACCCTCGGCCCGACACATTTAATATAATATGGTTTGATTACAGGAAGTTTATAGCGGTTTGGCCGTAGATTTCCATTCTGATTCACAGGCCGGCGCGTGTTTTGCGTATGTCGGGCCCTTTATTACGAGGGACATACAGATCACCAGACTTAATAAATCTGCCCCAATGTGTCAATCAAAACGGATAAATATGCGATGTTATAAGTGACACGCGAATACATGGCTGATGGCTGTTACATGTGCGAATAAGCCCTTAAGAAGAGTGACAGGTTGTCTTCAAGGCTAGGGCTGAGTAGCAGCCGACATCGCCTGTGTAATGGGAACAGAACCGCAGACACAATAATGGGGTGGAGCAGCAGACCCCAAATCAGATCCCTAAATAAATCAGGGCATTTACCAACCACTCCGCAGTCACCATCACCCCCAGGCTCCATTGCACTAGGTCCTGTCTGGCTGGGGTAGGCCGACCATGAACCCCTATTACATCAATGGCCCTCAGGGACAGATGGACTGTATGGACAGAATAGCAAGTCAGTATTCTGTCCGTACAAGGCGCCAGGCCATAGCATGCAAAGATCATATGTCAAGCTGCGCCAAAGAGACAATGTACAACCACTGACTGCAATAAAGTTTTGTTTGTTTGGAGCACATTGCGCAGTCTTTGTAGGAAACTCCAGATCGAAGAAGACGATGACTCAGCAGCAAATACCCAAAGTGACAGCGATATATCACCCAGCGGATTCAGTATAATATACGTCATACAGCGCACCGTACCACGCACAATGCACCATGTAAATGTACACGACAGTAACAGCACAATCCTGGGACCCCCCCTAAGCCTCCCCCCATCATCATCACTATCAGATGTGACTGGGGGTCTCACTCCTAAAATTATGAAGGGCAATAAAAGTGTCCTGAAATGTTCTGGAAAGTTCTCCCACTTGTAAATTATTACAGCGTCATGGAATTTACTTTAGATCTAATTGATCACCGGAGATTTAATGTTCCAGAGCCGGGCGGCGAGATCCAGAATATTCTGGATTAATGTATAACTCCTGGAAAAGACCTCATCATCATTAGGACGTAATAATGGACCATGAAGGCTGCAGCCGAACATAAAGGGGAGGAGAGGGCAGAGGTGGAGGCCCCCCGAGGGGACACCGAGAGAGAGAGAGGCAAATACTCACATGGTCTCCATATCATCTGCCAGGGCTACTAAAAAAAGAGGGAGACTCAGCTGTTTCCTCTATAGAGGGCATCATTTCAACATCATCCACTATATAACACCCCCCCCCCCCCCAATTAGATCAGAAAACTCCTCTCCTGAAATACTCTGTGCAGCTGGGGCTCAGCTCTTTCCACCATATAGGGCTTCACACGCACATCAGTACATATGTAACTTCCCCCCACCCCCAATTAGAACAGCACACTTTTCTCCTGAAATACTCTGTACTGCTGTGGCCTCTGCTCCTCTGCTATGTAACCTCTTATATAATATCAGCGCACTCCTCTCCTGAAATACTCTGCGCTGCTGCGGCCTCTGCTCCTCCGCTATGTAACCTCCCCTATAAGATCAGCACACTCCTCTCCTGAAATACTCTGTGCTGCTGCGGCCTCCGCTATGTAACCTCTTCTATAAGATCAGCGCCCTCCTCTCCTGAAATACTCTGTGCTGCTGGGGCCTCTGCTCCTCCGCTATGTAACCTCCTCTATAAGATCAGCGCACTCCTCTCCTCAAATACTCTGTGCTGCTGTGGCCTCCGCTATGTAACCTCTTCTATAAGATCAGTGCACTCCTCTCCTGAAATACTTTGTGCTGCTGTGGCCCCCTGCTATGTAACGTCCCCTATAAGATCAGCACCCTGCTCTCTGAGATCTCTCGCTTCCAGTCTCCTCCAGTAAGTTAGTGCACATATTTCCCCCCCAGCCTCTCCCCTCCCTCGGCGCTGGCAGCACTCCACTCATATATCACCTGGTTAGAGGAACAGAACACATCAGACTCCCAAGGAAGTGGAAAGTAAGAAACCTGCGCTGTCAGAGCCTCCGCCCGTGCGGCTATTCTTAGCTGCTCGCACACAGGACACACTGTACTGGTATATACTGAGAATCACAGTCATTTCCTGGCCCGCTCCCCGTCCGCCTGCGGCCATAAACCAACATTCAGCCACTTATTATTATTTGCTTCAGGATATTAAAAGGTTAAAATGTTCTGCTGGGGGGGGGGCAGTCTATCCAACCTAAAAACCATTGGCGTGAACGATAGCGAGAATGGCGGCGATGTGGGGGGGCGACACCTGAGACAAGCGCCTTGTAAGACTGTAATGTAATATGTTACTAAAAATAAAAAATCTTAGAAATCCAAAAATGTCGCACAATGGAGGAGAGCGCCGTGTGATACATTGTAACGTCTGTGCACGCCCGCTCCAGAGCCGCCAGCTCTACTTCACGCCTTGAAGGGAGTTTGGGGGAAGTCTTTAATTTTCCAGGTGAAACAAATATGTAAAATTTAGAAACTGCAGAAACCACCGAAATCCGTATATAATGTATATCTATATACACAGACGGTATATTCA
This sequence comes from Leptodactylus fuscus, assembly GCF_031893055.1. Taxonomy (NCBI): domain Eukaryota; kingdom Metazoa; phylum Chordata; class Amphibia; order Anura; family Leptodactylidae; genus Leptodactylus; species Leptodactylus fuscus. The sequence continues at coordinate 95,001,808 of NC_134272.1, forward strand.
GACGCACTGTGCGGAGTAGTGACGTCCAGTAACTGAGGCTGAATATACCGTAATGTGACATAATCTGACCCACGGTATGTTTGTTAGCCAAGCTGTCCTCCAGAATTAGGGCCCAGACTTTGTAGAAATGCCGGGGAGACTCCGCAGCCACATTGAGGCCTGAAGGGATGAAACCTTGGGCTTCGATCTGTGTTACATGTGGACGACGCCATCAAGTGCTTTAGGGTTTCACCAACAAGGTGAAGAAATTGCACCACAACCCACATTAATGCGGCACGCAGGTTATTTTCTATAGCAGTTTTGGTGCAACCTTACAAGACATGTTGGCGATATCATTGCTATCCAATGCCAAATAACTAAGTGCAGACCTCCAGGGCGCCGGCTCCGCACCTCATTCCCGCAGGCTTAGGCCCTGTTCACACTATCATTACTTATACATGAGGAGATGTCGCACACCGCAGGCTACGCCGCCCACAGACCCAATAATCTATTCTGTATATGGAATAGCATAGTCAGCTACACTACAGGGTTAACACCATGGCCCCTGCTCTGCCTACAGTTCTCATAGGGTTAATGTCCTGCCATATTATGATGTCCCTTCCTGCTGCATTGGCATCTGAGTCACATATAGAATATCTATAGATAGACTGCAGGGCTCTATAGGGGCAGATTACCTCCAGATGTGCCATGCACAATGTCCACAGAGGAATGTAGAATATATCACATGTGATGCAACAGGAAACCACGTCACTGTAAGGCCTCGTTCACACTCGTGTATCAGATACTGAAAACATTCAGATTTCTATTTTGCATCCACTTTTGGGTTAAAATAAAAATACAAAATGTAGATCACGTCTGCACTGTGTGAACGAAGGCATTGTAAAGACCCAGCAAGAATATCATCAGCGCAGCTCTGAGGGGGCTTATACAGGGCGTCGGGCATTATACAGGGCGCCAGGCATTATACAGGGCACCGGGCATTATATAAGACACCAGGCATTATATAGGACACCGGGCATTATATAGGGCGCCAGGCATTATACAGGGCACCGGGCATTATATAAGACACCGGGCATTATACAGGGCACCGGGCATTATATAGGACACCGGGCATTATATAGGACACCGGGCATTATATAGGGCGCCGGGCATTATACAGGGCGCCGGGCATTATACAGTGCACTGGGCATTATATAGGACACCAGGCATTATACAGGGCACCGGGCATTATACAGTGCACTGGGCATTATATAGGGCACCAGGCATTATACAGGGCGCCAGGCATTATACAGGGCACCGGGCATTATACAGTGCACTGGGCATTATATAGGGCACCAGGCATTATACAGGGCGCCAGGCATTATACAGGGCGCAGGGCATTATACAGGGCGTCGGGCATTATACAGGGCACCGGGCATTATACAGTGCACTGGGCATTATATAGGGCACTGGGCATTATACAGGGCGCAGGGCATTATACAGGGCGTCGGGCATTATACAGGGCACCGGGCATTATACAGTGCACTGGGCATTATATAGGGCACTGGGCATTATACAGGGCACTGGGCATTACATAGGGCACCGGGCATTATATATGGCGCCGGGCATTATACAGGGCACCGGGCATTATATAGGGCGCCGGGCATTATACAGGGCACCGGGCATTATATAGGGCAACGGGCATTATATAGGACGCCGGGCATTATATAGGGCGCTGGGCATTATACGGGGCGCCAAGCATTATATAGGGCGCTGGGCATTATATGGGGCGCCAGGCATTATATAGGGCACCGGGCATTATATAGGACACCGGGCATTATATAGAGCACTGGGAGTTTATACATACAGATAGGAATGACAAATGCCAACAGACTCTTGGTGCAGGAATTGTCAATACTTGTATATAAGATACTGAAGGATGTATACAGGACCTTGGGCGTAGCCATAAAGCCCCTATGAGCAGGCGGCATCCTGGGTAACTAATAGAAACAAGCAATACATAGTTGTAGTAATTGGAAGAATCTGAATCTGCAATAACCGCAGACCGCTATCATGTGACTGCGACCTTTTGACTGCTCGGAGCAGGCGGCCTCTCGTGTTACCTTCTACTGCAGAATATATGGAAATCTCTACTTGTAAAGTCCAGTCTACTCGCTGCAGTCATGACATGAGGGGCCGCTCTTGTTCAGGGTCATTCCTTGCACAGAGGACCAGGAATATACGACGACGCAGCAAACGTCTACAATCTCCCCAACACACTGAATCCCTTTACAAGTTTTACGTTTGCCATTGAAGATCTTTAGCATTCGCCTCTGGACAAACAAAAAGGCAGAGTCTGGTTCTTTTCTACAAATAGGTTTATTATTGCATGTAATCCAGATTCCAGTTCTAGAATGTTCCTGTACATCAGCAGCCAGTGCAAAATATGCTTCATCCATGACATGTACAAAGACAATTACCAGTGGCAGTAATGGTTCAGTCGTCGCTGCGGTCAATCACACATTGCATAGAACGTTCTGATTTAATGCACAAGAAACTTCTAGGCAAATAAGAAACCCGACCACCCCCCTCCCCGCCCCCCCAGGCACTGTCGTACAAAACAGTCACACACCGAAATACAAAATTAACATCAACCCAACACCTTCACCTCAATATTCTCCTCCTGGAAAGATAGCGAACATCAGCATAAAGAAACGGGGGTTGGGACGCAAGGTACCGGCCATCAGGACAGAACCCCCGGGGGCTCACACTGGCCGAGGTCCCCCCAACCCTGCACCATAAAGAAAAAGAAAACCCTCGATATGTAGATGAAGCAGCCACATTCCTATTTCACCCGCTATTACCCACAATTCTCTGGGGCAGCCATTTTATTGCATTATTTGTCACTCCCAGCACTGTAATTGCTCGATCAATGGATCACCCAGCAAAAGGCTCAAGTATGATAGGGCACGCAACGGGGCAAATTCTTCATCATATTAAGGCACATATTTAGCACAAGCCCTAATCCAATCCTCGCCCACCACCTCGCCTTATTAGTGGGAGTCGTAATGGAAATCTATGCCGGCTCCTAAGTCCAAGGCCTCTTCATGAACCTCCAGTCCCCTCGGCCAGTCAGACCATTTATTAAGACCGGCATACAATACGCGAGTCTTAATACATTTGCCCAATCTTTCCATGATGTTAAGCGCTGCTTTGTTACCTTTGTTCCCGCCCCCGAGGAGCGGCCGTCTCTGCAGGGATTGTATGTTCTGGCCTCAGGGTTGTGTCTCGGATATGATCAAGGACATTAATTAATCAGAGAATGATGCAGCAAAAAACCCAAAAACTTCAGATGTATCCATTACATAGAAATAGCTACATATGGTAACAAGTTAGCTGACATCCGGGGATTGCTGCTCTGGGGGAATTGATGGGGTAAGTTTGGCTTCATGATAAGGTCACAGTCATATGTGAGCCGGAACATCGGAAGCCGCGGCTTGTTCAGCTTCTTGGCGGGACAGAATAAGGACTCAGTAAGACGTGACATAAACCAACAAGGAGATTCAATAAATGGAGCAGAAGAAGGCGGACAGTCCCCGTACCACGCACCCCATAAATCCTGTAAAGAGACTGTGCAGTTACACCAGCGCTTCACCCCAAGTAATGACCACCATAAGACACCAATCGGCTACACTGTGCAGACCACATGTCACCAGCAGCATTAGGGTGGGGGGCAGCGGCGTCTGCAAGGCAAAATCCCAAAGCTACAATTTACTATTAGTTTGTAAAACCTGTCACAGCAAAGGTTTATTCAGGGCAGCGCCCCTCCCCCCCATTCATCGTAAGACTCAAGTATCACGCATCATATTCACCACGTATTTAGTGTAAATCTATTGCCCCGGCCCCTGCAGTGTGCTCAATACCTTATGAGTATTAGTTGTGCAATAGATTCCAACGTGTGCAAAGCTTACAAGGAGTCTACAGAAAAAAGGAAAAATCTAAAGTTTGCAGCAATGTTAGGATTTCCCAGGTCATGTATATACAGCTCGGGCATGAACAATACATTCATCTGTGGTCTTCACAATCAAGTGTTTCAGCAGATATAGGGCTGGCGTCATCCCGTACCCCACATACAGCACCGCTGGTACACGGCACCACCCGATGGGTGTAGGAGCCAGCCGGCATGGCACATGGAGTCCAATGTATGTACAATTCCTTCTGTCAGCGAGGGGTCCTGAGAGTTTCACATGGGCGACATGAGGACAGATCCTCACACATCGGTGATCCAGTGTTAGAAAGCTTCTGGGATTTCCAGGATCACAGTCGCTGGTATCAATGCACGGACTGGATCACATATCTACATCTGTACAGATTGTCCACAAGACGCCCGCCGGGCCCAGAGCTACAAATCTAAGCATTTTATACAAATTCTGCATTTCCTTTCTAGGTTGCTACATACAGACGATGGCACCAGGAGCTTGTTCTCTGGCCACTTAGTCCTCCCGCCATAGAGAACAAAGTCCATCTTCATCCTCACAATTTTTGGGATTTCACGTAAAAATGATACAATACCCGGAGCTGGGATCTAATGGAAAACAGAGGATAGCCATTAATATAGCCAGACAGGAAAGACCAACAGAGACCACCAACCCCCCAAAGGGGCGCAGAGGACCCACCTTTCATCGTGCTCAAGAGAAAACAGGATTCATCCTGGAAGTTCTGGAGCATCTGGGGAAGGAATAAAAGACTATTAAGACACGTGACCAACTCCAGAGCTGCAGGATCATATCTGAGAGATCGCTGGCTAAAGTGAAGTTGGATATATTAGTAGCTTCACTTTAACCAGCGCACAAGAGAACACGAGCAGCCGACAGCGCAGGGAGAGGAAAAGGATTTATTTTTTATTGTCTTGTCAGATAATCAGAAAGCACTTTACTATTTAACCCCTATATGCAGGGGTGGGGGTGAGGGTTTTTGCAATTTTAATGCAACTGTTAGGAAGTTAAAAGGAATCTTCCACCCCTGTAACCCAGAGTAAGTTAGGCAAAGTGGGGCAAATGCATTACAACTGGCATATTGTACACCAATCCTAATAAACTGCATGACTGGGGCAGGGACAGAGATTTATGAAGAGGCGGAAGGAACGGGTGCAGCTTTCTACTCCAACTCTGTTTTAACAAATCAGTCAGGCTGAAGCGGGAAGAACATGTTTGGTGCAAAGGAAAATCAGACTGTGTATGCACCATGCAGCTCTCCCCTTAATGCAAGTATAGCATTTCATCTTAGAGAGCCGCACCTCAAACCCTGCAGCAAAGCACACCGAGCCCCTGCCCGACATACAGTGCTGTATCTATTACACAGGCATTCATCATATGGACTTCACACAACTCACTGGGGGGGGACATTCCTGGCATACAGGTCACAGGTCATAAACGAGGAAGAGAAGTCTCGTTAGAAATTTAAGGCAGATATTTTACAGCCCTCAAACTACACGGATAAGACAATTTGTAAGTGCAATTCATTACTAATCCTGAGTTATATCCTGTATTATACTCCAGAGCTGCGCTCACTATTCTGCTGGTACAGTCACTGTGTACATACATTACATTACTTATCCTGTATTATACTCCAGAGCTGCGCTCACTATTCTGCTGGTGCAGTCACTGTGTACATACATTACATTACTTATCCTGTATTATACTCCAGAGCTGCGCTCACTATTCTGCTGGTGCAGTCACTGTGTACATACATTACATTACTTATCCTGTATTATACTCCAGAGCTGCGCTCACTATTCTGCTGGTGCAGTCACTGTGTACATACATTACATTACTTATCCTGTATTATACCCCAGAGCTGCGCTCACTATTCTGCCGGTACAGTCACTGTGTACATACATTACATTACTTATCCTGTATTATACTCCAGAGCTGCGCTCACTATTCTGCCGGTACAGTCACTGTGTACATACATTACATTACTTATCCTGTATTATACTCCAGAGCTGCGCTCACTATTCTGCCGGTACAGTCACTGTGTACATACATTACATTACTTATCCTGTATTATACTCCAGAGCTGCGCTCACTATTCTGCTGGTACAGTCACTGTGTACATACATTACATTACTTATCCTGTATTATACTCCAGAGCTGTGCTCACTATTCTGCTGGTGCAGTCACTGTGTACATACATTACATTACTTCTCCTGTATTATACTCCAGAGCTGTGCTCACTATTCTGCTGGTGCAGTCACTGTGTACATACATTACATTACTTATCCTGTATTATACTCCAGAGCTGCGCTCACTATTCTGCTGGTACAGTCACTGTGTACATACATTACATTACTTATCCTGTATTATACTCCAGAGCTGCGCTCACTATTCTGCTGGTGCAGTCACTGTGTACATACATTACATTACTTATCCTGTATTATACCCCAGAGCTGCGCTCACTATTCTGCTGGTGCAGTCACTGTGTACATACATTACATTACTTATCCTGTATTATACTCCAGAGCTGCGCTCACTATTCTGCTGGTACAGTCACTGTGTACATACATTACATTACTTCTCCTGTATTGTACTCCAGAGCTGTGCTCACTATTCTGCTGGTGCAGTCACTGTGTACATACATTACATTACTTATCCTGTATTATACCCCAGAGCTGCGCTCACTATTCTGCTGGTGCAGTCACTGTGTACATACATTACATTACTTATCCTGTATTATACCCCAGAGCTGCGCTCACTATTCTGCTGGTGCAGTCACTGTGTACATACATTACAATACTTATCCTGTATTATACCCCAGAGCTGCGCTCACTATTCTGCTGGTACAGTCACTGTGTACATACATTACATTACTTATCCTGTATAATACTCCAGAGCTGCGCTCACTATTCTGCTGGTACAGTCACTGTGTACATACATTACATTACTTATCCTGTATTATACTCCAGAGCTGCGCTCACTATTCTGCTGGTGCAGTCACTGTGTACATACATTACATTACTTATCCTGTATTATACTCCAGAGCTGCGCTCACTATTCTGCTGGTACAGTCACTGTGTACATACATTACATTACTTATCCTGTATAATACTCCAGAGCTGCGCTCACTATTCTGCTGGTACAGTCACTGTGTACATACATTACATTACTTATCCTGTATTATACTCCAGAGCTGCGCTCACTATTCTGCTGGTGCAGTCACTGTGTACATACATTACATTACTTATCCTGTATTATACTCCAGAGCTGCGCTCACTATTCTGCTGGTACAGTCACTGTGTACATACATTACATTACTTATCCTGTATTATACTCCAGAGCTGCGCTCACTATTCTGCTGGTACAGTCACTGTGTACATACATTACATTACTTATCCTGTATTATACTCCAGAGCTGCGCTCACTATTCTGCTGGTGCAGTCACTGTGTACATACATTACATTACTTATCCTGTATTATACTCCAGAGCTGCGCTCACTATTCTGCTGGTACAGTCACTGTGTACATACATACATTACTTATCCTGTATTATACTCCAGAGCTGCGCTCACTATTCTAAACCATGTACTGACCTCTGTGGTTACAACCACAAGGATTCCAGTTGGTCCCCGTCTATAAATCTGATTGATCTGCTGCGGTGAGATTGTATACAGGTTTGCAATCTTCTCCATTAACTCCAAGACTGTCAGTTCCTCCAGGAATATCGCATGATACACTGCAGAATAAAACAAACCTTAATCTAGTGACTGGCCATCATACATAAAGATCACCGCAGCAGTGAACGAGGCTGCTCACTACTTGGAGATCCCGCCTTAGGACTATCTGGGGATAATATGGTTGCAAAATATGTTACACGTCCATCAAGATCAACCAACAGATGGGAAAGGGCAGGGCTAAAGGTCAGAGGGAAACCTGTTTGACAAGAAATACTGACCCTGACAACATCCTTACAACTTAGAAGTGAGTGGTTTGATCTGCGATCCCCGGGGGTCTCCACACCATGCCTGTATCCGTTCTCTGTGCACACTGTATGCTCTCCACATTCTAGCACCAAGCCCCATTCATACAGGTTCTAACATTAAAGAGGACCCCTCACCACCTCCACCATCTCTAGCTCTTTGCATCCTTTAATAGACGTGTACTCTAGCTCCGGGCATTCCTGAGCAGTCAGTGCAGTTAATTCTGATACCTGACATGCTAACTAGACTCTAATGTCATGTGGGTGATGAAGGCAAGGGGGCGGGGGCTGACCTCTGACATTGCCCAACTCCGATTGGATGTCTGAGTCACACCCCCTTGACGGACACCACCCACTGGACAGTAGAGAGTTAAGTTAACATATGTGCAGCTGAAACTAAATGCACCAATTATTCCGGAACAGTGAGGGCTAGAAATGAACCTTCCAACTTGTTGTTAGAGAAGAGTCGGAGTTAGTGGAGACGGTGAGAGGTTCTCTCTGACGTGCATGCGCGGTGTGAGCCATCCATCCATCCATCCGAGGGTGATCGTGGACCTGCCACCTACCACACATGGCTGAGTCGCTGGAGTCTCGTTTATGCTGCTGGACGGATCGGTTCTGCTCAGATTCATGGCAGACATAGATGGTCAGCCTAGGGCGTACATTCCTGCAGAAAGACAAATGATAGGTTCATGCCCCGCAGCTATAAGGTGTACGGCCACCGACTCCAAGACAAGGCTACCAACCTTCCTTTCATTGCATTAAAGAGCCGGATACCATCAGCCGGCCCGCAGACCTGGACAAAATCTTCTTTGGTCATCCTTAGTAAGTCAGCACCTGCAGATTGTACAATGTTACATCTGTAATCAGCCTACTGAAATGTCTACAAGGCGCGGCCACGGCAGCCTCATGTTCCACCCATCTACCCAAATCTTGAGTAACCCGAAACAGCAGAAGCCTCATTACAAGAGTGTCCTCAGAGGCTTCTCCGAAAGCCAGGGATGTTCTGCCAGGAACACTCCTGGGCCCGACAGGATAATAAGAGGTACTTGGGAAGATTTAGATCTCTTCAATCACTGTAATAACACACTGCCAACACGAAGAACATACGTGCAAAGATGTCTTCCTGCGGCGGGATTATCAGGTTGGGCTGTTCCTTATAACAAAGATATTTCACACCTCTGCCCTGTCTGCAAACATCAGTGCCTGGAGCTGGTTCAGTTACTGCCAAAGCAAATCAATGTCCAGTGTGTTATATGGAGCTGCAGACAGGTAGTGGAAACCGTCAGCAAGCTTGTAGGCAGCCTCCTAATGGCCTGGAAATGCTCATACATTGACTCCTGTCCTAAGTGTCCTGACAAGTCGCAGCTCAGTGAGAATTACTAGGACGTTCCCAAAGAGAAGAGCAGACGTTACCTGAGAAGTTGGAGAACAGCCTGCAATGCTGCGGGAACCGATTCCGCTGCAGCCACTGCTGCACCTCTTGGATGGTCGCCGAAGGCAAAAGATGCTGCCGGAAAAAAAGACAATAAGTGACGGAAGCGACAGACACGACCGCAAGGCGAGGGAGGAGATCAAGGACCACTTACCTTTCCTTTCTCCTCTGGAGTCCAAGTCTCATTAGGAAATCCAGAAATGGTTTTCTACAGAAGAAAGATATTGTTAACCACTTAGTGACCAGACACTTTACCTTATGGGAAAAGTCATACATGTAATTGTCTCTCTTTAGTGTACGGATCTGTATACAGCACATTAGCACATGGACAATAACACGAAATATCAGGACGGGTTACACATTGGTTTCATGCAGCAGCTATGGCGGCCGTCTGGGCAGTGCAGCTCTCCAGGGGACATCATAAGGACCACCAGGAGAAGACAATCACTTATGGCGACAGTCACTGGTCTTCTAGGAGTCCGCCGCTCCGCCTGCCGGGTGTCCGTGCCTCAATGTACTACATAGCACATAGAATGTAGGTCGGACATGAAGAGGGATAAACATGGCTCCCATCTAGTCTGCAGCCGCCATGTCTGTCTCACACCCCTAATAGTCCTAATACATCTCAGGCTTGAAGGCACCGATAGGAATAAGAAATAGTCAAACGTCAGGCTCCAAGTCACCAGCCGGAAAAAAAATAATGGTTGCAAATGGCCGTTATACGACACCCTGAGCGGCGGCCTGACGTGGGCACGGACAGATTTATAATCATTTACACTCATTGTCTGGCATGGATGACATCTACGTCAGCTCTGAGCTGGCCTTCATAATAGTCCCACAATGGCGATGGCGTTATATTGTGTGCGGTGAGGCGGACAGGCCGCGATATTCCCGGAGCAGAGAATCCACAGACAGGCGGTATACAGCCGAGAGGAGGTAAAAAATGACAAGAAAGCCTAAACTAGAAAGTCACACTGGATCCCTTTAAGGTTGGGGCCAAACAGCGACATTTTGTCACTTGCAAATCGCTGTAACTGCGGAGGTGTGAAAAAAAATCCAGGGCTGCCCAGAGCAACCAATCAGAGAACAGCTTTCATATTTGAAAGGCAGAATAAAGAATGAAAGCTGTGCTGTGATTGGATGCTATGGGTAACAGCAGAATACAGAGTGAAAGCTGTGCTGTGATTGGATGCTATGGGTAACAGCAGAATACAGAGTGAAAGCTGTGCTGTGATTGGATGCTATGGGTAACAGCAGAATACAGAGTGAAAGCTGTGCTGTGATTGGATGCTATGGGTAACAGCAGAATACAGAGTGAAAGCTGTGCTGTGATTGGATGCTATGGGTAACAGCAGAATACAGAGTGAAAGCTGTGCTGTGATTGGATGCTATGGGTAACAGCAGACTACAGAATGAAAGCTGTGCTGTGATTGCATGCTATGGGTAACAGCAGAATACAGAATGAAAGCTGTGCTGTGATTGGATGCTATGGGTAACAGCAGACTACAGAATGAAAGCTGTGCTGTGATTGGATGCTATGGGTAACAGCAGACTACAGAATGAAAGCTGTGCTGTGATTGGATGCTATGGACAATAAAGTTTTAGACATGATAATAAATATGGAGGACGCAGTCATCAGATGCCAATGAGGTTGTCGTTCTGGTTTTGTTGCAATATTATCACAACCTTCTGCCTAGTGGGCGGCGTTCACACCAGGCAGCCCCTCTTTGGCCTCCGTGCACTTTGTTTCTGTGTTAGAGGTTACACATTTTTGGCATACTTACATTGTTTCGCAGCACAGGAGGCTCCACCTGAGGCGTTGGGGAACAGTTGCTAAAAAAAGAGAGCAAGAAACACAAAAATAAGAAACAGGATCCAGGGCGAGCAGATGAAGCACATGTCGCTGTCCACAGGAGCGGTGCTGAAAACCTGCTGACTCAGCTGAGGCGGGAACCTCAGGAGGAACAGCAGAGGGTTCAAGGTCGCCCTCATGCAGCAAACATAGCAATGTATAGGATACGATGAACCCAAAGCCCCAACAGACAACACAGGACGACATAACACTGACCCGTCGCCGATGCCAAAGCTGTTTGGGGAACTGTTATACCCCGGAGAGGAGGAGTTGTTGGACTGGTAAGGCAGATCCGGCCATGGCGAACACTACGAGAGAAGGACATAGCAAAGTCATGTCTTCAAGGGGCAGCGCAGATAATGATCATTCATATCATGGAAAATTCTGCCACTTTCTATAAGACAGCACTAATTCAGTTCTCCAGTTCTGCCATTAGCAAGTGGAAAGAGATCTGAAAACTTGACCCAATCCTGCGGACACAGCTCGGCGCTCGTTCCAATGTATCAGGAATCCAGGACAGAAGGAGCTGGTGGACTTGGCCGGCGCTTTACACAGCAATGCAAGTGCACAATGCACAGAGTCTACACTGACTCACTGCCACAAACACAGACGGCGAGAAAATCAGGACTCATTTTAGAACCATACAGATAATACAAAAATGATACTACAACTATAATCTACTCCAGTTACATCTAAAGCTGCATAAAGAGATTTTCTTGCTGTGGTTGGCAGCAGGTTTATGTACAAGCGTCAGTAAGACCGACCTAAAGAGAAGCCATAACTGCTGGGCTCCCACAATGCACTGCTGTACAGATCTGGATGTGACCTGAGGACAGGATAGGATACAACGCTGCTAAGTCCTCACCTCGGTCAGCATGGTGGTCTCATAGGACGCCTGGTACTTCTCTCTATCCAGTGCTGTCCGTTTTTCGATCTTGTCCCGATCGGTCTTCTGTTTCCGGTCTGCTCCTTTTGGCTACCAAAAATGAAAAAAATTGAAAAAAATTACTATTTCCAGTAGGATTTGGCTTCAGATTTGGATACAATGTATCAGTTTCTTTAACCTTATATGTTACTTTAATTTTTAATGTTGCAAAGAACAATTTGTTCTATATAATAGATTAGAGGGGACAACCAGATGAAAGCTAACGGTTGTCACAGCCACGCCCCTTCATCAGCAAATAACTAAGCAGCCAATAGGAGCCAAGCACACAACCCAGAACGGAGGACAGGACAAAGTTCACACAACTCTACTATGGTTTGCAGTTTTTGGCAGAGTAACATTATGTAAGTGAGGACAGGAATGCCCCCCTCCCCCAGGACATGCACTGCCGTGAGGTTTCTTGCATTTGGCTGAAGCTAAAGTGAAACCTGGAACAAGTCCAGAAGAACGGGCGACACCAAAGCTACACAGCCTGCAGAAGAAGCAGATTTGCAGGCTGGGATCACAAGTATGACAGGCATGTGGCTGACATCTCCAGGCTCAACTTGTACACATACTTATACACTGCGGCCAAGAATGTGCTGATGTAGACAAATCCGAAAAAGTGTATAAGAACACTGCAAATACACAACATGAGCTTGTAAACACACCGCAGAATCTGCAGCGTGAACCTACCCACGCATACTCCAGAGCAGCTTTCATAGTTCTGCTGATTGCAGGAGTATTTACTGCGTGTGATGGCTGCAAAGTGCCGGCACATAATGGAAGTTACCAGAGCTACACCCAGAAAGTGAACCAGGAGAAAAGCTTGAAGATTTCAGCTCTGAAGCCTGCAGAAAAGTGTCTGCAGCTCTGTAGTACAGGGTGTATGTACAAAGTTACTCAACAGTTACTAAAAATGGACCTTCCGAACAGGAATGACATCTGGATTTCTACACTGAAACGTTTAACATTTTACATTGACAAGACAATAAATTCAATATAATATATCACTCGGGGAGACAGCACTGAAATTCCAGCAGTTACCTTGAAGACCTTGACCTGGCAGCTGGCCGAGTGCAAATGATCCGTGTATTCTCCATTCTCGTTCTGTTTAAACGTGTCAATCTGGATCCGAAATGGAACACCCTTCTCTCCTCCATGCTTCCTAGGTGTGAACTCTGTGCTAATGCAATTCACCTATAGAAATAGAAGAAGAAACAAGAACCGTACTGAATTACCCAAAGATGATTTCTAATCAGAAAATAAACCTGAATTCACATCTATATATATGTAATGAACCTAAATAATGAGCAGTCACTATAAACTGATATTACATTACTTATCCTGTATTATACTCCAGAGCTGCGCTCACTATTCTGCTGGTACAGTCACTGTGTACATACATTACATTACTTCTCCTGTATTATACTCCAGAGCTGCGCTCACTATTCTGCTGGTTCAGTCACTGTGTACATACATTACATTACTTATCCTGTATTATACTCCAGAGCTGCACTCACTATTCTGCTGGTACAGTCACTGTGTACATACATTACATTACATTACTTATCCTGTATTATACTCCAGAGCTGCGCTCACTATTCTGCTGGTGCAGTCACTGTGTACATACATTACATTACTTATCCTGTATTATACTCCAGAGCTGCGCTCACTATTCTGCTGGTGCAGTCACTGTGTACATACATTACATTACTTATCCTGTATTATACTCCAGAGCTGCGCTCACTATTCTGCTGGTGCAGTCACTGTGTACATACATTACATTACTTATCCTGTATTATACTCCAGAGCTGCGCTCACTATTCTGCTGGTGCAGTCACTGTGTACATACATTACATTACTTATCCTGTATTATACTCCAGAGCTGCGCTCACTATTCTGCTGGTGCAGTCACTGTGTACATACATTACATTACTTATCCTGTATTATACTCCAGAGCGGCGCTCACTATTCTGCTGGTGCAGTCACTGTGTACATACATTACTTATCCTGTATTATACTCCAGAGCTGCGCTCACTATTCTGCTGGTGCAGTCACTGTGTACATACATTACATTACTTATCCTGTATTATACTCCAGAGCTGCGCTCACTATTCTGCTGGCGCAGTCACTGTGTACATACATTACATTACTTATCCTGTATTATACTCCAGAGCTGCGCTCACTATTCTGCTGGTGCAGTCACTGTGTACATACATTACTTATCCTGTATTATACTCCAGAGCTGCGCTCACTATTCTGCTGGTACAGTCACTGTGTACATACATTACATTACTTATCCTGTATTATACTCCAGAGCTGCGCTCACTATTCTGCTGGTGCAGTCACTGTGTACATACATTACATTACTTATCCTGTATTATACTCCAGAGCTGCGCTCACTATTCTGCTGGTACAGTCACTGTGTACATACATTACATTACTTATCCTGTATTATACTCCAGAGCTGCGCTCACTATTCTGCTGGTACAGTCACTGTGTACATACATTACATTACTTATCCTGTATTATACTCCAGAGCTGCGCTCACTATTCTGCTGGTACAGTCACTGTGTACATACATTACATTACTTATCCTGTATTATACTCCAGAGCTGCGCTCACTATTCTGCTGGTGCAGTCACTGTGTACATACATTACATTACTTATCCTGTATTATACTCCAGAGCTGCGCTCACTATTCTGCTGGTGCAGTCACTGTGTACATACATTACATTACTTATCCTGTATTATACTCCAGAGCTGCGCTCACTATTCTGCTGGTGCAGTCACTGTGTACATACATTACATTACTTATCCTGTATTATACTCCAGAGCTGCGCTCACTATTCTGCTGGTGCAGTCACTGTGTACATACATTACATTACTTATCCTGTATTATACTCCAGAGCTGCGCTCACTATTCTGCTTGTACAGTCACTGTGTACATACATTACATTACTTATCCTGTATTATACCCCAGAGCTGCGCTCACTATTCTGCTTGTACAGTCACTGTGTACATACATTACATTACTTATCCTGTATTATACTCCAGAGCTGCGCTCACTATTCTGCTGGTGCAGTCACTGTGTACATACATTACATTACTTATCCTGTATTATACTCCAGAGCTGCGCTCACTATTCTGCTGGTGCAGTCACTGTGTACATACATTACATTACTTATCCTGTATTATACTCCAGAGCTGCGCTCACTATTCTGCTGGTGCAGTCACTGTGTACATACATTACATTACTTATCCTGTATTATACTCCAGAGCTGCGCTCACTATTCTGCTGGTGCAGTCACTGTGTACATACATTACATTACTTATCCTGTATTATACCCCAGAGCTGCGCTCACTATTCTGCTGGTGCAGTCACTGTGTACATACATTACATTACTTATCCTGTATTATACTCCAGAGCTGCGCTCACTATTCTGCTGGTGCAGTCACTGTGTACATACATTACATTACTTATCCTGTATTATACCCCAGAGCTGCGCTCACTATTCTGCTGCAGTATCAGTACGGTTGTATATTTTCTGTATACCCGGTGATCTGTAGGTAACGTTCCCCACATACAGTTGATCGCCTATATAATAGATCCCTACCTGAATGAACACGGAGGTTCTCTTGCTGGGATCCCACAAGAACTCTACCGTATTCAGCTGTGTTGGGCTGGAGCGAGGATCGGATATTCCGACAGATAGCGGGATGTCTGTGCGGGGATATTACACTTTATGATTTCCGTGTCACTTCAGGACGGTATTACATTAGAAGTTATCACTGACTCCACAAACCTATCTCAATAATGCGATCTCCAGGACGGTTCCATCTCCAGCTTTCTAACTGCTGATGTTCCGTGTACTGCAGGCGCCGGTCATGGAACGCTACACGTATGATGCTCTACAATATGAGAGGAAGGAATCAGCCACTGCCTGGATGTCACCGCACAGAACTACACAACTCATCGTCCGCTCTCTCCTACCTTGATGAGTTTACTGCTCAGCTCTTGGAATTCTCCCAATTTCCGATTGTCCAGGAGGCGAATCTCATAAGACTGTCCTGGAACAAATCAGACACGAGCGGGCTCAGACCTCGTTAGAAATATTTGTGGATTCATTAGACAGATTAGGTCACATTCCCTGAAAAGTCACACGGCTGCTTCTACTATGAGAGGAGAATATTCATATGGATGGCATGCAGCCTCTAGAAGTGAAATACACAGGACACAACTTGTACAGCACAGAGCACATCTGCAGGCAGCCTCCGCACACGCCACGAACCCGACCACGTCATAGGAGCACGGGAGCCTGGAACGTAGTGTAGAAGGCTCCCATAGCAATGGATTCTGGACACGTCACCCGCCCAGGAGATGCCCTCCATTCACACAAGCACCAGTCTCACACATTATAGCACACCAGATATCAGAGGCAGAGCCAAGAACTTACATTGGGGAGGGGGCAGGGATGACGTCAACCATGTGACCCACTGGTGGCCAATAGCAGGCTCATATTCAGCGCTAGCACCAAATCAAACTGAGAGGCAAAAAAACCTTAATAGTGAGGCCATAAAATACCCATCAGCCACTCATAGCTGGCACTGCCCAAGTCAGGACGCACGTGTGACCCTTTATCTGTACCCAGTAGTAAACAGCCTGCGGAGCAAAATGTTCCAGGTAACAGGCTATTCCACCCATCAATGACAAAGCAGTTGGCAATAAAACGCTGGATGCCTAGTAATTATACAAGCAGCGAGCAATTACTGTGTTTCCAGATCAGCGGCCAAGTCCTGTGCCAACTGCTGTAATGTGAGATAAGATGGCAGGAGCGCAGGACTAGCATCTGCCTGGTAGGAGCCTACCTGAGAACGAGCAAGACGACACAGGACACGTTACAAGGAGAGTCTCAGGGGCAAATAAAAAAAAAATACAGTTTATTCTTACAAGTTCCCACCTAAAGTCATACAACAAGCAGCGGCGGGGATAGCGTGCCGCGGCAAATTACCTGCTGCCAGAACTGGGACAAACCAGCTCGTAGCTCAGCAGCACAGTCCTGTCTGACAACTGGTGGCCAAAGATACAATGGAACAAGCCGTAACCAGGAATGCAATGTAATTATGTACTCCTAGTTACAATGTATCCATGACCACTGGTTGTTACATTGTATCCCTAGCTACTCTTTAGTTACAATGTACATACAGAAACAAGCAGTAACTATGGATACAATGTAACAATCAGTAGTCAGAGATACAATGTAACAATCAGTAGTCAGAGATACAATGTAACAATCAGTAGTCAGAGATACAATGTAACAATCAGTAGTCAGAGATACAATGTAACTACCACAAACCACTAATACATTGTAACAACGGGGCAGCAAATAGGAACCAGTGAGCGCACTCTCATCTCCAAGGAGAACTAGCCCTGAACGGGGGCAGAGAGCGGCCAATCCTCAGTGATCGCTACATGTAGGTGGAGGACGGGACTGCGCGGTACACGACAGCGCCAGGTATTATACAGCACATGCAGTCACAACATGATTTAGTCACACATCCAGTCCAATCACTCCCATCAGGCAATAAATACCCCCATGAGGGCCTCAATGTTACTGCCGGCAGCTTTCAGCTCATCCCCCGTGTAACACACACGCTCCAACCATGATTCTCCAATCATATCAACACGCAACACAATAAAGAAAAAAAAAAAAAGAAAAAAAAAGTTACTGATTTCTAGTCATGGTCTATTCTCATAGGGGTCATACAGCTCTGGATCCCTACGAGCAGGAGAATGGACCCTCCTCCGGTATATGACTCAATGCAAATAGGTAGATGGAGAAAAGCAAAATAGATACCTGTGAGAAGGGAGTAATTTTAGCATCACCTCCATATGTTGTACATCAGGACTTTCTCTACCCGCCCGCCTACACAAAGGTAGACGGGTGCAGGTTTCTGAGTATCACTCAAGCGGGCCAATTCTTTCTCAAGTACAAGCTTTTCTCCACAGGGAAACAGGTGAAAGAAAACAGGTCAGAACTGGGAAAACAAAAGACTCCCTCAGATATGGAACACAACCAGACAAAAATCATAAAGAGCGGACGATGGCGAACGGTCCTGCAGAGAGAGGGGTCAGGTCATACACATTACACGGGTCCCCAGAAATGACTGAACGTGTACGATGTGCCAGGCTCTGGAGGGGAGGCCATAGGTCCCTTTCTGCAGTGGCCAAACATTGGAGGTGCCATTCCTCGCGGCGCTACGCCAGGAGGGAGTCTCACTAGTGTCAGATTCATTGATTTCATGTTCACGTCTTTCGGACATGATACTTCTCTGGTCACATAGTAAAATTGCAAATCTGTAACAGAGAACCCTGAAGAAACTCCGATTTAGACTAATTTAGGTACAATGGTGGGCGAAAGTTTCGTCATCCTCCATACCTGGGGCCGCCTCTGGCTCGCCACCACTTGTGCAGCTACTAGTCACATTATAGCTCCACAAGCCGGTGGAAAGCCAAAGGCTTCAGACCCCATAGAGACAGTCATTGCTGGGGAATGTGGATACCGGTGACTATCAGGCCTGATACTGGAATGGGATATGACAACTTGGTGCCAAGATGGAGTCTCCTGCAGGTAAACCTCCGTGCAAGAAGGAAAGATTCTCCACGTCATCACCAACTCATACATATCCGTTCCATCTCATGAGAAACGACTAGTAGCCATAGGTCACATACACACTAGAGGAAATACAATGACATGGTCCTGGACTGATCCACCTCCATCCTCACATGTACAGAATCCAACTGCACAGGTGATCCTGCCGCTCAGACCTGGCGTGGGCATCGCTAGGCTTGTTCCTTAGGAGTTTATTGGGTGTCTAGAGGCAGAGGCCCCCCATACAAGCTAGAGAGCACCAAACAAGATGGAGGATGGGGATAGGGGATCTGTGAGTCTTCTCCACCTGTGGGGATGTCTCATACAAGGTGTTCCTTCAAAAGCCACAGGAAACCAGAGTTATCACATGGAGGAAAGCTCCGGACAGCGATGACATTGACTTCTATACTCTGCAAATATTAGTCCGCTCCACTGCCATGTGCCGGATCTACGCTGCAGCCATCTGACAATTACAATGAATTCACACAATTTCGGCAATCCGTTCATCCAATCCGATCATCTGAATGAGGTCGTTCTGGCAAGACGTTCACCATTTGGCTTTATCTGGCATTTTGATGTTGTGGCTCCTTGGCCCCCAATCTTGGGCCCTAAACATAAGCGCACGCCTGTCACACCAGCTCTGATATCATCTAACCGGACGCTGAGGCTTAGCTAGTGACAGGTTGTGTTATATTGATATTGGCTCATGGTGGAGAAAGCTGCAAGTGAACCATGAAGAGTTAATCTGCAGCGGCTTCCAATACCGCGGTCATTGAGCAGGTTGACTTGCGGCTTTAGAGATCAGCGCTGGCGGGGGAAGCATCAGGACATGGGAGCCTGGAGATGGAAGTGAGGCAACAACTGTACAGAATACAGAATCTGAGCGGTCCCTGCAAATGAGGGGCGAACCCTGCAATGTAGTGACAGCGTCACTAGGACAAGTCACATGGAATTGACTTTGGGCGATATAATAACATGGCTAATAGTAAAGACCTAAAGTTCTGCTGAACTAGAAGATGGAAAAATCGTATCTCCAGCTGCAAGAAAAAGTTGTGAATCTTATTAGAAAGCAGTAAGTGAAGACACAGAAAATACAGGCAGACATATGGGGCTGAATGCACCAACTAGAGGAGTCCGATCACTGCAAGGAGCCTATAGCTGGGCAGCGACAGGAGGAACTATTGAGTAGTAATGACTGCAACACCAAACCTCGTGTCTTTATACAGCTGTAATTGATATGTAATCAGGTCAGCATCGCTGTAGGCAGGGAAGAGGTCTATGGACACCCCATGGGGGTAGGCAGGGCTCCATAATGGCTGCTATAGAGGGTGGTTATTATACGACACTAGTGGGCACATCTGAGGAATAATTCTATTAAATAGTGGGAGACATAACAGGCACAAGCAGAAGACGGGAGAGGCGCCCAATATACAAACCAGGGATGTCTGCAGCCACATTGACTACATGCCCAGCAATCTATAACCTATGGAAGGCCAAAAAGCTGTAGTCTAGAGGGAATATCCCACCCTATAAAGTAGCATGTGCAGTACTGGGCGTCCATGGAGGGCAAGTGGACCCTCCTTATATCAGCACTAGGGGGCGCTAGGAGATCAAGGCTGCAGGGCGGCTCCTGTTCCATCCACCTTAGTAGGTGCGAGAAGCCATGTCCTTCAACAATTCATGCATAAAAGGGTTAAATCCTGCAGGTGCGGAATAAAAAGGGTTAATATCATCCAAACACATCATGACATGTGGTCATTACACTCCTCTATGACATGCACACCAGGTGGGGGCGCTCCGGCCTCTTACCTTGGTTGAGATAAGTCAGGGTCTCTTCGTGCAGTTTGACAGCGGGGGAAGTAGCTGCACATAGGACATACTGGAAAGGGGACGGCTTTGCATCTATGGGCAGATGGGGGTGTTCTTCTTGCTTAAATATCGGTATAGTAAGGACGTCACTAGAAGGGAGAAGAAGCAACGTCAAATCCCCAGACCCCACAATACATTCTATATACTTCTCTGTATCACAAGAAGGGAAATTCACATTACACGGACACATTATAATCTGCCATGAAAGTTTTAATAAACTGCAATTCCTTCATCTTCGATCTTCTCACAGCCAGTGGCACGCCATGCAAGGAACATAAAACATTCCCAGCCCCACCGCCCCGGGGGTAAGGAGGGGGTCTACGGGGAGCCAAAGACTCAAGACTGGGCAAGAAACTCTGCAATCCGCTGAGCTAAAAAGCCTAGAAAGCCAGATATGCACAGACTTAATGATGTCATCGCTCGGCCCAAACTCCCCAAATTTCATTTAGCCGCTCTGCAGAGCCGGGCCCTTACTCAGCAAGACGCTGGCAGCCCAAAACCTAATCCACTTTATTATGCAGATCCGACGCTACAAGAACATTCACAGCATTAATCTCCCGGCTGGATCCCATCGGCTTTAAGTTTGCCGTCTCCCCCCCTTCACACTCCAAGGTCTGCGACATTAGCAGAAAGTTGACTTTCCGCATAACTTGTATAATCCAGAACATCATGAAGATTGATGTCGCTGCCCATGTGTAAATTAAACACGTTTCACGAAATGTGACTCCGCTTGTCAGGATCGATCCGGTTCAAACAAGAGCTGAAAATTAAATCACCCAGAATGCAGCGGGGCCAGCACTCCCTGACCGGGTGACGTCAGCACCCACCGCATTTTACTGCTAAACTCCCACATTTAGGCACGCGACGGAAAGAGTTAAAGGAGAAGAGCACCAGGCCACGACAAAACTAGAATTCTAGAAAATTTCGATTCTAGGAATCGTATAAAAATTTTTTTTTAAAGTCGCCAATTAGGCACCAAAAAAAACCAAGACGTGTCCCCAAATATTCAACATGGAATTCTCATGGCGCTGAAGTATAATCCATCTATAGGATGAGGAACAAGGCCAACAACCAAAGTGACAAGACCCCGAGCGAGGGCAAGATCTGAGCAGAGGCCGACACTCCACAAGACCTCGTTCACACATCTTCCTCCAAGGACGCGTGAGGACACTATTCACAGACCGGGCCTCTCCCTGCCCGGGCTCCGCTCACTTTATGTCTGTCTGGTTTGGTTTTTCTTGTTTTTGTTTTAAAATTGATTTAAAAAATTAATAAAAATAAAACCAAAAAACCCCCCAACACAGCCGTCTGAATAAAGACATTGAAACGAATGAGCGCCTGGTGTCCGTACTGTGCAGCAGTGTGAATAAGGCCTTACGCCGAAGCCACATGTGCTGGAACAGCTGCGCTTCTTTGCCTGTGTCTTTTTGAGTGAAAGCCAAGAGTGTCTTCGAAAGGCAATGAGGAATATAAAGGAAGCGCTGACGCGTCTCCCTGCCAAGGACAAGTCTGGCTTTGGTTCAGAAAGAAAACCCAAAAAGAAAAAAAACCCCGAAAACGTCCGTCCTCAGTCTAAGGTAAGACCTGACACCGCGGAGCTTCTGCTGCAGATTTTGAACATAGCATTCAATCCGCCCCTGACTTTGGCTCAAAAAACGCAGCAAAATCTGCAACACTATAAAATAAAAACAAAAAAAAAAGATTCTTTTCACAACGTGGGGCCTTATCCTAAAGCTTGGAGTATATGGCGGAGAACTGGGTCACGTATGTGGAGATGCCGAAGCACAAGGCTCTTACACAACCGTATCCCTGGGTCAGTGTATCAGATTGTATGCCCAATGCCACAAGGCTGGAGATCAGCGCTAGGATCCTTCTCGTCATTTAGGAGTCTCTTTTGGTTATTTCAGGATTTTCTCCAGGTTTCTCTCTTGGATTTCGGGGACGGTCCTACATTCTGTGAAGTTGTCACATTATAGGCTGGCTCCATTGTTCCTATAGTATCACTTAGTGAGGAATCTATAAGAGCTCCAGTCTGGAGGTTCAGAAAGTGACCCCGAATCTCTAAGTAGGTCCATTACGCCCGGCCAGGTTATCGCCCATTTATGCAGTACATGATATGGAGATCGCTGGGGGTCACAGACTGTACAGTCTACACGTCGCTGTATTCTAAGGGTCCTACTCATAGGTGAGGATTGTTACAGGATGGATTTGGGGCTCAATACCCCACATACTGAAACTGTCTCATGTACTCTGTACCCCCTCCCCATATTACATGAGGTCATATATGTTGCTATACACCATGTTCTCAGGACAACTTGTAAATGCAGCACGATAAGAGTAGACAGATATTGATTTGGCGCGGGGGGGCATTTACTTCTCGAGCCTTACAGGTGACACCACAGAACCAAGTCTTATTAATTTACGCAGAACCCGAGCAGAGCACTGTCTGACATCTTGTTCCAGGCAGGCACCAAACTATTCATGTTTATTACACAATAAATATTCGTCTTCTGTGGTCGCTGGAATATCCCGACCTCTACATGTCCTCGTAGAACAGGGCGGGCGGCGTGAAATGCGCTTCTTACCACAATGTTCTATTTTGTCTTTCATGTTGGAGAACATTATACGGTGTCAGGGAGACATGACCAGGGTGGTTATCAGACAGATCTTGCTCTGTGGGACACACGAGGTGACGGGAGGTCATCCTGCATTTCAGGTCATGGCAGACGAGGACACAGACACTGGCAGCACACAGAACCCTGCCAAGTCTCCTCAGCCCAACGGAGGATGAAGGACAGAAATAGATCTGGCAATAAGCATGGAAAAGTCAGGCATCAGCTGCGTCAGCCCATTATCAGCAGCGGCCCGCACAACGGGTGACGCTCCAGCACAGGTCGCCTCTGCAAGGGGCGTTACATAACATTAGGGGGAATACACAGACGTCTACCCAGGAACGGGGGGGGGGATTCATTAACACTGAGCACCTCGGAGACCACGGCTGGACCCCCCTGCAGATACTGAGCTACCCAAGTACCAATGACGCCCAAGTCTGTAGAAACTGTGTACAAGGTATAATGATGGGGTCAGCACTCCAGGCTGTGGGGAACTACAACTCCCAGCATGCTCCATTCACTTTTGTGCTGGGAGTTGTAGTTTTATAAGAACTAGAGCGCTGAAATGTACTGATATGTCATATAATGGGACAGTGATGATTTATGAATAATAAGAGAACCTGTGGCCCCTCTAAAGAAGGGGCCCGGATAGTGCACTGACACCTACTGCTATGCCTGGTGAGGTACTGATCACAGGGGTTCTGTATACAGAATATATATTATATACACACACATACAGTATATAGCAAAGTTTTACCAATTGCAGTTAACGTGAACTTCTGCAGCGTGAAGACAGAAGACGACAAGATAGTGAAAAGTCACTGGAAGAAGAGATCTCAATAACTTAGCATTGGTGTTTAGTGTCTTGTCTGATCAGATATCTCACCGCAACAATATAACCAATTACAGAAGTTCAAATAAATTCTGCTACATCCATCTATATATGTATGTGTGTATGTACGTGTGTGTATGTATGTGTGTATATGTGTGTATGTATGTTTGTATGTGTATGTATGCATGTATGTATGTGTGCGTGTATATATATATATATATATATATATATGTAGGGTCCACGAGAGGGAGAGTAAAGGCTGTGAATGACCTACGCAGAGGTGCTCGGAGCACACTGTACAGCAGGGCAGAAATAAAACATTCACTTCATTCCACTCAGTTAATACTAGTATGGCCGTGATCACGTCTCACATGGACAGACACCCAACTTTTCAAGTGTCCTGAACTGCAGAACCAGGGTCTCGAAAGCTAAACATTTGGTTCTTGCTAGTGTCCAGGTTTATGTTCTTTGGGTCTGCTTGGTTACCCGAAATAAGGAACCCCAAACTGCTTAAGCAGTGGTTACCCGCGGACCCCATAGACTGTAATCATTTTTATTGCAGGACTTTTTCAAGCGGAATGAGGGACAGAATCCCCGAACGGTCTTCAAGCGCAGGTGTGAACAGAGCTTTATTAGACTGTTTTAGTGCAGTTATTTGGACAATCGCAGAGACATTGACTAATATTGTACTAGATGTAGGTGCGATAAGACAGGAAGAAACCGCACAAAGTTTATCAGAGCGCTGCTCGCGGTGCGTTTTGTGTCAGACGCTTCCTAACACCACCTTTAGGTTGATTTATGATTGGCACAGACCATTAATAATTCTGCATGTTCTTCACTTCACCGCTCCAAATCTTCTAGATACTTTTCAAAACTGAATCTAATGATGAGAAAAATCCATCTAGAAGCTTAGAGCAAAAACTCTGACTCGCCATGGTGGTCACCGGAGCGGCGGTCAGCGGGATTCACTTGCTACAGCACCCTGGAGAGCAACGTTCACCTGCCGAATCTGTGGCCTGAGTGTTTGTTTTACAAATCCGCCCTATCGACCCTGGAGAATCTGCACTTGTGATCCTGTGATATTTGCTCAGGCAGGTCAGGGCCCTATTCCATATATATATATAATATATATACACATCACAATAAGGTCATAGGATTTCTTCTAGTGATCTGTGGATATAAAGGAGCCTCAGAAGGCAACAAAAGGAATAACCAAGACCCAAAGGGATCAGACATACTGAAGATCCCACAGGTCACGTCGCTTATATCTATATACATTATGGCACATTATTGATCCAAGATTACCATTATCTGGACAGGACAGATTATTGACCCAAGATAAAAAGTTGCTTCACAACATCTGCACTAAGCGGATCTGTAATCCCAGTAAGAAGGGAAACCAAACCAGACAAGGAGTCACATTATCCAACCTAATAACCAACGAGCTGAGGATTCACATCATCTAACCAAACACAACCACAAATCCAATGGGTCCCATCATCCAACGCAACATGAGCACCGAGCAATGGGGTCAAATAATTAAAACAAACCAAACACGACCATCAAGCCAAGAAGTCATGTTATCCAACCCAAACACCAGGATGAGAGGTATCACCATCTAATCCAATACAGTCACTGAAAAGAGGGGTCACATCCTCCACCCCAATCACTGAGCCGAGGTAGGGAATCATCTAACCAAACACAATGACTAAGGGGTCACATTATGCATCCGAACACCAAGTCAAGAAGGTCACGTCATCTAACCAAACCACCACTGAACTGAGGGCTCAGATTGTCCAACTGAGTGAATTTTTCTGGCACGACTGCTGATGAACTGGACTCATGACGGCCGGGTGGACAGAACATCTATACAATGAGACTGGATGAATCCTCGGAGAATCAACTACCGGGCTACTGAAGGTCTTCTGGAGGAGACACTATATGGAGAGTCTGATGGCTACCATATTACTTCCCATTATAACTTATTTATGACCCTGCGATATGTAAATGAATACGGACTAAAGAAGGGGTTAATAATAACCAGAGATCCCCATAGTGGGCTCCAGCAGGCGGCCATTGTATTCAAAGTCACATTACCGGAGGAAAAAGTCACCCGTAACGTTACATGGACTCAACGGCAGACGGACATGACACAGGTGTGAACACAAACTAACTCTGCTTACTGTCTGTGAATGCAGAGCAGGAGGTTCTACTGAGCAGACTGATACACTGTAACAAACCATCAGCACAGAGACATGAGTGCACATTGTATATACTGGCTTCAGTAGTAACCATCAGCTGTGAGAAGTATCAGGGCTGCGCAGATGGCAAAGATAGAAGGCTGTAGAAGAGATTATAGAAGGAGAGGAGAAGCCTGGACACCGAAACTACGGGCCCCCCCCAGACTACGGGCCCCCCAGCCAAGGGCCCCCCCCAAACCACGGGCCCCCCCAGACCACAGGCCCCCCCCAGACCACGGGCCCCCCAGCCAAGGGCCCCCCCCAAACCACGGGCCCCCCCAGACCACGGGCCCCCCCCAGACCACGGCCCCCGGGCACTCACCGCAGGTAGCTTCCACTCTGGTGCTGGTTGTAGTGCTCCGGCTGTGTGTGCCAGAAGAGCATTTTCAGCCGACACTGCGCGACTACAGATCCAGGAGCAGGACAGAGACCCCGAGCACAGCGCCCCCTTACTATGCAGGCAGCAGCAGAGCGTCACCCCTCTAGCAGGAGCCGAGACCCCAATACATACCGCCCGCTAGTTATAGCAGCGCCCCTCCTGTCATACCGAGGACGGCACTAAGACCCAGCACAGCCCTCTCCCCTCCCGCAGATCTGCCCCTGACTAAGCTGCAGCTGCCGGGACACTCAGCGACTGCTCAGCCCCTGCCCGGCCCCGCCCTTATATACCCCGGCCCGCCCCCCACGCTGATTGGTCCGCTCCGGAACGTCAATCATAATAGAGCTGCTGAAATGCGTGACGTCCGACGTGAGGGGCGGAGCCTGCGGCGTTACCTGAGAGAGATGACTGAGAAGAGAAGAGGCTGAGCGGTGAGAGAGGAGGGAGGCTGAGCGGTGAGAGAGGAGGGAGGCTGAGCGGTGAGAGAGGAGGGAGGCTGAGCGGTGAGAGAGGAGGGAGGCTGAGCGGTGAGAGAGGAGGGAGGCTGAAGAGATGGGAGGCTGAGCGGTGAGAGAGGAGGGAGGCTGAGCGGTGAGAGAGGAGGGAGGCTGAGCGGTGAGAGAGGAGGGAGGCTGAGCGGTGAGAGAGGAGGGAGGCTGAGCGGTGAGAGAGGAGGGAGGCTGAGCGGTGAGAGAGGAGGGAGGCTGAGCGGTGAGAGAGGAGGGAGGCTGAGCGGTGAGAGAGGAGGGAGGCTGAGCGGTGAGAGAGGAGGGAGGCTGAGCGGTGAGAGAGGAGGGAGGCTGAGCGGTGAGAGAGGAGGGAGGCTGAGCGGTGAGAGAGGAGGGAGGCTGAGCGGTGAGAGAGGAGGGAGGCTGAGCGGTGAGAGAGGAGGGAGGCTGAGCGGTGAGAGAGGAGGGAGGCTGAGCGGTGACAGGTGGGGGGAGAGGGGGGAAGTCTGACTGGAGAGATGGTCACACATAACTCACCCACCTGTCCTAGGTGAGGGGGCTCCTGCCATCTTATCTCCCCCCTCACCCACCTGTCGTGTCCTAGGTGAGGGGGCTCCTACCATCTTATCTCCCCCCTCACTCACCTGTCCTGTCCTAGGTGAGGGGGCTCCTACCATCTTATCTCCCCCCTCACCCACCTGTCGTGTCCTAGGTGAGGGGGCTCCTACTATCTTATCTCCCCCCTCACCCACCTGTCATGTCCTAGGTGAGGGGGCTCCTACTATCTTATCTCCTCCCTCACCCACCTGCCATGTCCTAGGTGAGGGGGCTCCTACCATCTTATCTCCTCACCCACCTGTCATGTCCTAGGTGAAGGGGCTCCTACCATCTTATCTCCTCACCCACCTGCCATGTCCTAGGTGAGGGGGCTCCTACTATCTTATCTCCCCCCTCACCCACCTGTCGTGTCCTAGGTGAGGGGGCTCCTGCCATCTTATCTCCTCCCTCACCCACCTGCCATGTCCTAGGTGAGGGGGCTCCTACTATCTTATCTCCCTCCTCACCCACCTGTCATGTCCTAGGTGAGGGGGCTCCTACTATCTTATCTCCTCCCTCACCCACCTGTCGTGTCCTAGGTGAGGGGGCTCCTGCCATCTTATCTCCCCCCTCACCCACCTGCCATGTCCTAGGTGAAGGGGCTCCTACCATCTTATCTCCCCCCTCACCCACCTGCCATGTCCTAGGTGAGGGGGCTCCTACTATCTTATCTCCTCCCTCACCCACCTGCCATGTCCTAGGTGAGGGGGCTCCTGCCATCTTATCTCCTCCCTCACCCACCTGTCTTGTCCTAGGTGAGGGGGCTCCTACTATCTTATCTCCTCCCTCACCCACCTGCCATGTCCTAGGTGAGGGGGCTCCTGCCATCTTATCTCCTCCCTCACCCACCTGTCTTGTCCTAGGTGAGGGGGCTCCTGCCATCTTATCTCCTCCCTCACCCACCTGTCTTGTCCTAGGTGAGGGGGCTCCTACTATCTTATCTCCTCCCTCACCCACCTGTCATGTCCTAGGAGAGCTCTGAGCACCCCCCAGCCTTGTGTTGCAGGATCGAGGTGCTCACCTACCTACCATTTATCCTGAAAAAGTGGGGTTCACTTGGCTGCCATATGTTTGGAAAGCGGCGCCCGACCTCCATGTCTTAGAAAATCTGGGGTGACCTGAGTGCGGCAGAGCTGGGGAGGGGGCGCACCCACCTGTCAGGGCTCTTATATAACATGGGACGATAGGGGGTCGGTGTCGGTCACTATGCAGACATATCCTTGCCTCTCTGCAGCTTTGGGGGTTCAGGGCGCACCCCCTTGTACTGTGCAGGTGACACTGACAGACACAATGAGGACGTCGCCTTGTAGGAGGCACACATGTCACAAGCTCCATTTCTGGGACCAGTTATAAGGGAGTTGTGCACAGAGCCGGATGTTCCTTCATCTACTGCAGGACGCCATCATGAAGTCCCTTCTACAGGACCCTCCATGGACCCCGACACCTCGGGTAGCCACAGACCTGTCTCTAACTTACCCTTCCTATGGAAAGTTCTAGAAAAGGCTGTTGCTATCCAAGTAGCTCCCCGGCATATCTGCTGATGGCACTTGTGACCCTTTTCAGTCCGGCTTCAGAAAAACCGTGAAAGGGCCCTCACAAGAGAACTAGATGACCTGGTCATGGCCGGTACTGGAAGTACAGCGGGATCCAATGGATTGAAGTCCAAGAAAAAGCCCCCGATGGCGCCCACTATTTCTTCAACACTCAAGTGATCGAAAGTAGCAGCGTTTATTGACTACGCGTTTCGAGGTTTTTTTGTGTTAGGATATAAACACGACGTCTTCATCAGATCTGAGATGTTATAGCAGGACTGCAGGCTCTGGTCATGGCCTGGGACACAGGACAATGCACCATCCCAATTCTCTTAGACCTCTCACATCATTTGATAGTTCCCCAAGACATCCAAATAGATGAAAGGAGTTTTGTGGACAGTTCCTCAGAGATTTAGTTTCTTCCAGGCTGAGAGTCCACAAAGAGAATCTCTTGGCTCATCATCACCACCAGTTTCTTCAAAATATGAAGTTCCCAAGGGCTCGGTGCGATCGCCATTCTTACATGTTTCCATTAAGAAAATGAATCCAGAGCCGTGGCCTGGCCTAGATAATCCCAAACTAAATACAGAATTCAAGGCCAGAGTCCGTGACCCGTCTACAGCCAGAAAGTCATGCTGAGCTGAACTACAAAAATGGATGATGCCAGCTGGCTGAAGCTAAAGCCGCACAAAACTGAAGTCCTGCTGGTTGGTGGTCAGTGCTCAATGGCAAAATGGCAACTGGTCCATCCACCAGCTCTGTCCCTAGGAAACACAACCCTTCAAAGCTCAGACTGTGCGAAACCTGGGCCTAGTTATTGATGGGAACCTGTCTCTCAGGATCCAGGCGTCCTCCATTATCAGCTCTTCAGACATCCACCTCAGGAACACTGCGAGAATCAAACCTCTTATTCCAACAGAAGCTCTGTCCATGCTGGTCCGTATCTTCATAACCACGTCTGGACTACTGTAATGCCGTATACTTACTGTATACATACTGTAGGCCTTCCAGATAAAGCAGTAACCCCCGTCCTCCGCTAACTGCACTGGCTGTAACTTGGGCCTTTAAAGTCTGCTTGATGACCTTCAAATCCATAAACGACTTAGGACTTAGAGTTTCTGAAGCCCCAGAGTCCTCCCGACCTCTCAGATCAGCAGCACAAATACACTGTCCATCTTCAGGATCCACATTAACCGCTTTGCAGCCTTCTGCCGTGCAGCCCCCCCCCCCCCCTCTCTGGAACGCGTTACCTGGGTGGATCAGAGACATCTCATCCTTGAACGATTTTACATCAAGACTCAAATCACACGGCATTTCAGAGCCAATAACGCTCTCACTATACATAGAATACACCGAATACCACTGAGTTACCAACCGGACTGCACGTCGAGTCTATTATGAGAAAATCAGATTATAAATGTTTGTTGTCTGGGAAATTGTCTTATATTGTTCCTGTAGTAGGCGGGGGTGTCCTTGTCCACAACAACCAGTCAGACCCCTCCCCTTGTTTTCCCAGGCCCTTTAATCTAATTCTTTGCTGCAGTCTCTTGTTTTGATAGATTTCACCAGCGGATCTGCTGCACTTATCCTATGATACGACGGGTTTTGCGAGTCTTTGGTTGTTCTGCAGGCCTGAGTTATGTGCTCACTAGGTTGTGCCTCTGTCTTTGGTCCCTATGGCTTGTATAGTGCTGATATATATTGGTTTGGGTCTTCTGCTCAGCGTATGTGGAATCTCCTGGAGAGTAAATAATTGCTTTGATGTTCAGGAAGCAACGTGAGAGCGTGTCAGTCTGGGTACAGGACACTTGTTGTATGACTATTGGTTGCATGATGTGTCCCTCTCTGATCCCACTGCAGTACCACCTACATGTATACCAAGGAATCTCATTCATCTTTCTAACTCTATCCATGAGGAGCATCTGCCATCTTCACCACTCTTTCAGGTATTGCTATAAAACAAGAAGAATATAACCCAGCCCGGTTGTGTGCCCAGACCATTCCCAGCCAAGCCTGAATTCAGGAGGTCGGTCTAGAACACACACTGGTGGCATTCATCTTGTTCGCTAACATGGGTTCATGCTGGGGAAGGTCTTGTCCTGGTAGGTCTATGGACCGTGCCATCAATCTCCTATGAGCTAATGGTGTTATTTACCAAGGGCCAGTTTTTTTTGTACAGGGAACTGGAAGAATCCTGCAAGGACATGAGGAGAATATAAGACTCCATGTGCATGTGATGTGAGAACCAACCATGGAGATCCTTATCAGTCCTGAGAGCAGGACCTTGTCTTTTCAGTGGTCAGCTGGACCTACAGGTTAGCCAGCATTCATCTAACAGGTGGATATCCCAAGGTTGTCTTCTTATCAGTGACCCTAGGCAGCGGGAGTCTACAGAGTTGGGCCTAGTGCCATATATTTGCAGGTGGTGAGGTTCCTTGTCCCAGCTCTTTGTACTTACCCTGCAGATAACCCCTTTCGCCCCTTTTTATTCTTTTGCTCCAAAATCCAAATCCGAGATACTGCAATCTGATGTTTAGTGATTGTCGAATTAGCGGCTAACAATGTGTGTGCCTATGTAGTCACATAGTCTCCCTAATGTGTAGGATTATCCCCTGACCCCGGCTAACAATGGGCAGTTTTACGAGTGTGCGGGTGAATAAGCCCAGAACTGCTCATGTCCTCCTATCACAGCGATCACATTTGATTCTTACATGACCTTCATTGAGGACGGCCATGGGTAGTCTGACTTACATTGGGGTCACACCAGCGCTCGGGGATTCTGTTCTTCTCTCTGCAAGCAGCGCTTTTCTCTCCACGTTTTTCACCCCTTTTTGGGTGGAAACCACACAGATCCCATTATAGTGTATGGGGTCCTCGAGTTTCCTAAGGTAACCACTTTTATATGCAGATTAGGTTTCTGGTTGAGGAGTCCACAAGTGGAACCCCAATGCAGAGGTGAACCTACCCTTAAAGGGGTTTTCAGGGACTATGATATTGATCACTTTATGATTGATAGAAAGATAAGCAGCAACAAGAGCTCTATAGGGCAGTGCTGTGCAGACAAGGCCAGCGGGGTGTGAGAGAATCTGTCTCTCACCTGATGTCGTATACAACCATAGCCGTGACATTCCCATAGAATATCTATGAACATCTGAATCTGCTGCAGGTGCTGCCGTCCAAGGTGAGAGAATATCCAACATCAAAGCAATGAAAGCAGAAGAATAGATCTCAGGATTCTGACACTAGAAGGCCCAGGCCCGTACGCTATTGGCAGAACATGTCTGGACGGTTTAATCTCTGGATCTTCAGATTTAGTATTTTGCTTCTATTTCTAGGATAAATCCTGAACATGACATCAGTAAAGTCGGCCCCCGGCAGTGCTTGGGTGAGGTCACGTCCAATGCTCACATGGCTAAAACTTCTGTTTCTTTGATGGCTAGAAAGCAGGGGGAGTGAATAAGATGTCGCCCCTGAGTACTTGGTGCCGTCCCAGCGCATAGAATATGCAGAACTCCACCAGGTCTATCAGACGATCTCGAGCAGCTTTACTGTCATTCAGGATAACACGGACGTGTGCTCTATGGATTCTCGTTACACCTGCAGGAGGGGATTATGTTTTTCTATTCCCATTCAGTGCCCCCCCCCCTTTTTGTTTTTTTGCCCGTGCTCTGTGTCTCTACATTTATTCACCTTGCATGTGGATATGTTAATTGGAGAGATGTAACTGGAGTGTAATACTGTACAGATGTCAGATTAGTTATGTCCCTTGTGTATATATATTTATTTATTTCTGTCTGGTTTTTATGCGCGCCCAAACGACTAGACCGATAATCCCCAAATTTGGCAGAGAGGTACATCAAGTGTCCAGAAAAGTTTTAGACAGGGTCTCGGCTCTCTAGGACTTATCGTTCCTGAGATACAGTATTCCCAAAACAATGACCTGCATTTTTCAGTACAAGCTGGCATGTCTTTCACTCATATTGCAGCGGCCATATACACGGTCACATGTCACTTATCAGCCAATAGAAGCTGAGCAGGCGCTTAGCCTCCACATGCACACAGCTTTACTCCAGGTTTCCATAACAACCCAGCCATTTTTCTTAACTGCTATAGGTCAGCTTTAAAGGGGCAGGGCACTGTGGATGACACTGTTACACAAGGTCACATACACACAGCTTTACTCCAGATATCCATAACAACCAATTGCAGGTTTATCGCTGATATCCAAACTGAGATACAGACACTTATGGACACACATATACACCAGTGCAAAACTGGACAATTCCTATGAGGCTACTATACAAACAAAAAATGAAATATACCCGTGCGTAGCCGCGTCCTTCTGCTGGTGTTTTATAAATCTAAATATTTGGGGTCCATCAATAGTCTGTGGGGCACATGGGACAACAGTATCTGTTTTGTCATTGTTGGTCATATTGGGTGTGTGTGGTCATCCTCTTTCAGAAGGTTCCTAGTGGTCACAGTCGGTATGTCCTGTGATGGGTGGATACTGCTCATGTCATCAGTATACAGATGGAAAGGGTTAATACTGCCATTGTTTGCAATGAGGGGCTGCCTGAGTCCTGTTTGTAGAGGAGAGATGGTTTCTACCAGTTTAGGAGCCTTGAATTCCATAATTTAGCATTGAGACAATACAAGGTCAAAACCATGAGAGAGTCACAAAAATCCCATAATAACCAGGAATCCATCGACTCCAAATATCACAGCCTTCTAATATTGTCACACAGCGGCATCCCGTAAATCGGTCGATAATCCTTCACGTAACATCTGAGCCTTAATACAATGCTGTGCCGAAAATAGGAACGGGCCCAGATATTGGGCTTGACATGTTTCTGCCACTGTACAGATCTCCTGAGATGGATCCATCCCCATAGAGGATTCTGGACTTCCTCCCCCCCTGGCCAGTGATTCCACAATATTATATGATACTCGGCATCGAGTGACGCAGCGATATTATATGACGTACATCGGCTCACCACTCTCACTATGACAACATTCGCAGCAACCATTGAGAAGTAGGGGAGGCCGTATAAGAACTGAAACTGTAACAGAAAGTTTGTACAAATAACCTAAAAAACGGCAAATCTTTCTTTTGCTACTTTTTGATGCCAGAATTCTGGAGCTTTATAAATATCCCTCCCCCCATATGTTTTACTGTCGGGGGATATTATTAGGACACAGCCTCTTTTGCGTCTGCACCTCTGGGGCCTTCTCTGCGCTGTCACATCCTGAAGAAGTATACCACGTGTTACTGATACAGCGATCATAGTGAGGGCTGTCAGCGGGCGGCGCAGGTGTCGCTCCTCAGTCCTGGGGCCGCATTAGCATCGATCACAGTCACCATCCCAATCCTGACATGTACGATCAGCTCTAGAAAGCTGAAAAGTGCTGCTAAGAGGATGAAGCCCCGAGGAAGATCAACTCGTTGTCATATCCGAGACTCTGCAAGTCTCCTGCTCACGGTGCAGGAAAAGTGTCACCAAGAAAGACTCTCCGCAGTGTTTGTGTCAGGAGTCCGTCTGTGTATAACATTAGCGAAGTTGTCACAGCTCCACCCCCATTACTGACATCACTGATATACACTCAATGGCAAAAAGTAATACTGTGTATTTGCTGCTGCCTAGGAGGCTATTATTGGGTAGTGTACCTCTTGGTGAAAGATTACTGACTGCTAGAGACAGCTCAACAACGCACTGAAAGATATTTTGGAGGTGGGCACACCATTATACTGAGAAGCAGGGCTGTCATGTCGCCTAATTTCCCACCATCTTGCCTGTGTGGTAGATATGAGGAGATGTTGAGGATTGTGGTTTCGTCTAGGGGAACATACATGGTTAACAGGCCTCAGACCGACCACTCATAGAGAGGATTATTGGATTTGCCAACAAGCACAAGCAGATCCCACAGTGCACAGATACAGGTGGTGCCGTCATTACACCAGAGGTAGTCACAGCCCCGCCCCCTGTTACTGACAACCAGCTGTATATATCATGTCTGAGAGGTAGTCACAGCCCCGCCCCCTGTTACTGACAACCAGCTGTATATACCATGTCTGAGAGGTTGTCACAGCCCCGCCCCCTGTTACTGACAACCAGCCTGTATATATCATGTCCGAGAGGTAGTCACAGCCCCGCCCCCTGTTACTGACAACCAGCTGTATATACCATGTCTGAGAGGTAGTCACAGCCCCGCCCCCTGTTACTGACAACCAGCTGTATATACCATGTCTGAGAGGTAGTCACAGCCCCGCCCCCTGTTACTGACAACCAGCTGTATATACCATGTCTGAGAGGTAGTCACAGCCCCGCCCC
Source organism: Leptodactylus fuscus (assembly GCF_031893055.1). Lineage (NCBI taxonomy): Eukaryota > Metazoa > Chordata > Amphibia > Anura > Leptodactylidae > Leptodactylus > Leptodactylus fuscus. The sequence goes on from NC_134272.1 coordinate 95,037,468, forward strand.
CTGTTACTGACATCACTGATATAATGACATGTTCAGTTATTCCTCTTTCTCCAGGAAGGGATTCAGCCCATCCCCCATCATCCTCATCCCTTTCAATAATGTCCATAAAGGTTTCCAGGATTTGCCCTTCCTGTTACCCCTGATTTTCTGCCTCTCTGCATCATTAACCCTTCCCCCGCCGCCTTGTTGCCGTGAGACGTTTCCATCCAGTGTTTATTTAAAATAAAACCTTCCTAATTGATATTTATCTTACAGTTCAGCCTGAGTTGTTGCCTTGGCCGTCGCTTCCTCCGCTCGCTGTTTGCACAGTGGTTAATCTGCGAGAGGCTTTATGATGTGGCCATAGTGTGAAGGGCGAGATGACAGGGCGCAGGCCGGGACACAATGCTGCGGCCCAGGAACTTTTACGGTTTTGCAAACATTTGCAGTAGAGGGCTGTTCGGTGCAGACTCTGAGGCTCCGACCTCTCAGGCCTAGTGATGGCGGCCACTCACTTACTCCTCTATTAGCCCCATAAATTGTTATAAATGTCCCAGTGCTGAGAGCGAAGACGAAAAATGATAGAAATGGAACTGCTGCTGAATCCCAACAATTTCACATTCAATTTGTCCCTTCTTGGAAATATCCTAATAAATCAGCAACAACCAGGATAGAAGCGCAGTGTGAGGATGGGCCAAGAAAGCGAGCCTGAGAGTGGGGAGGGACGTATGGTATTCAAGGGGGGACCCAAAAGTTTCCAGAATGAGGCTGCGCGCGGTTTTTGTAGTACGCGATTCTGCAGCTAGTTATTTGTTTAACTGTGCCTTCTCAGTCAGAGTGCCAAGCGGCGTTGATGCGGAAGGTTTCGTCTACCTGCAGTGAATTTTCTTGAAAGAGCTGTTTTGTCCAGCCGTCGTTTTTCTTCATGGAGAAGTTTTATGAGCAGCGCGCAGCTGTGAAGTTTTGCTTTCTGCTCGGGAAAAAAGCATCGGAAACCGTTGAAATGTTGAAGACCGCTTACAAGGATGACGCTGTGTGTCAAGCTCAAGTTTACTTGTGGTTGATGTGTTCCACGTTCTGCAGTATATCCCCATGGAACTAGCACTTCTCCCATTGCTCCTTTTGCACCTCATGGGTACCAGGTTTGATTATGGAACTGTGTGACCGCCTCATGTAAGGCCTGGTGATACTGCGAGTGTACCTTCCTTACCTTCTATGGTCGCTTCTCATTGTGATATGTCCAGAAGACGTCCTAACACCTCTACTGCTCCTTCCCTCACGCCGAGTCGCTCTCTTACTCACTCACCGTCAATCTCTACCTTCCTGTCCCGATCTGGAACCTCGGCTACTGGGTCTGGCACTGATGACATGGCTCCTCCATCTCCTCCGCTTCGCCAATCGCAGCCACCTCCTTCACTGTCTGCCACCCTCCCTGGACATGACGTGCAATCCATGGATTCGGCCTCCCTGCCCTGCTCGGCAGCCCATATTGCCTCTGCGGACTTTCAGCTACTTCGGGACCTTATTCAAGCTCTGCCCACTAAACAGGACGAATGGAACAATCCCAGGCACAGGCCCTCGGTGCGATCCAGTCTGATGTGTCTCAACTTACTACTAGGGCTGACGCTACTGATCAAACACTGTCCTCTTTGGAACAACGCCTGTCCGCAGTGGAGAGCAATCAAACCCACTCTGAGGCCCGCCTTCAACAAATTGCCTTGCTCCTGGATGACCAGGAGAACCGGGGTCGCAGAAATAATATTCGATTACGAGGAGTGCCAGAAAAAGGCCCTCAGGATGATCTGATCAGCCGTATTAATACCATTTTCAATATGGCGACTCAACGCCCGCTGGATGCTACCTTCATGATGGACCGTGTGCATAGAGTCCAACGTTCTGGCCCGCTTGACCCTGCTAATCCTAGAGACGTTCTGTGTAGACTACATTACTTCACGGACAAGGAACACATCCTGAGGTGTGCCTGGGATATGGGATCGGTGCCTTTTGAGAATGCCTCTGTCAAGCTCTACCCAGACGTCTCATCCCGCACATTGGCTATGCGCCGTGCCCTTCAGCCGGTGTTGACTCTGATTAAGGACTGTGGAGGTTCCTATAGGTGGGGTCATCCCTTCCATTTGATTGTTCGTGTTGGCTCGTCTTCGATTGTTGTCCGTTCCCCGGCGGACTTGCCTGATTTGTTTGCCTCCCTGGATGTGTGCCCTGTCTCAGTCCCGAACTGGCTTGCTCTGGATTCCTCCCGCCCTACTATACCCAGGCGCGGACGCGGTTCCAGGCGTTCTTCTTCGGCTGCTTCCAGAGAGAGACCTCGGCGAAACTCATCTCCACGACGTCTTCCAATACCGGATCCGCCTGGGTCTCCGCTCCGCCAACCAGATCTCTCAGCTCAGCTTCCCATTGAAGCATGAGCCCTCATACCGCCGGTCTTTGATCTGCCCACAGGACAGTGTTTATATCCTTTTATGTTGAGTGGTCTTGGACTTGTTTCGCGGTTGGTGGACATTTTCACTATGTTTATTTTATTTTGTTCTGTGACTACTCTGTTCCTCTTGATCCTGTTCCTGCTGGGCTTTATAGATGGCCCTTGTTGTTGGTATTGCTGTGTTTTTATACAATGTTGTTATTTGGACCTTAGAGTCAGTTTGTAGCCCTGTGCTTCCTATCCCTTTACACTTTGTTGGGGGTGGGGGCATAGGGTCTTCCTTACCAGGTACACTCGTGGTGCTTGCGGGCCCACTTCTCCCCCCATCTTTTCTTACTCCCTCACTCCTTCCTGTCTGTTGTTGTGCCCCTGGCCCATTTGTCTAGGGGTAGTTAGATTTGTTCTACTCTTGGTTCTTTTTCCCTTTCCTTTCTCCCCCCCCCCCCCTCATTCTTTACTGCTCTCCTTCCTCTACTCTGTTACTTTTCTCTCTTTTTTTTTTTTCTTTCCCTCCCCTTTACCCTCTTCAATTCTTCGCCCTCTCCCCTTCCTCCCCCCCCCTTTTTTTTTTTTTCTCTCTCTGCTCCTAGGGTGTGAGCTGGGAAAGCCCGTCTCCCTCCATGCCTCCGCTTGATCGCCTTTCCTCCATCGCTGTGGGCTCCCTCAATGTGAGAGGCCTTCATAGTCCAGAGAAGCGCTCCGTACTCTTCAATCTGCTCAAAGGTAAGCGCCTTCATGTTGTGTTTTTGCAGGAAACTCACCATTGCTCTACCAAGCCATACAAGTTGACTAATGCTTGGTTTCCTCATGCATATCATAGCTCTTCTCCTGACCCGAAATCCAGAGGGACTAGTATCTTGATTTCTCGCTCCCTTCCTTGGGAACATTTGGAGACTCGCACTGATTCTGAGGGGAGACTTGTTATGGTCAAGGGTCGTATCTCCTCTCAGCTTTTTACTTTTGCCTCTTTGTATTTGCCTAACTCGGGACAGGGTCGTGCCCTTAGTTCTTACTTAGGGCTGTTGGACGGCTTTGTGGAGGGCTTCCTGGTGGCGGGGGGTGATCTTAATCTGGTCCTAGACCCTTCATTGGACTCTTCTGCTGGCGTCTCTTCTCACCCTTACTCGCTCATCAGGAGGATTAAGAGGGACCTTCATTCCCACCAGCTTGTGGACTCCTGGAGGTTACTCCACCCATTGGATAGGGATTACTCCTATTACTCTCCGGTCCATCACCGATATTCTCGTATCGACTACCTCTTTATCCGTCACCAACATCTCCACTCTTTGTTGGCTGCGGAAGTCGATAACATTACTTTCTCCGACCATGCTTTGGTTACTTTGTCTGTTTCCTTGTCCTCTCCTATTCCCTTCCAGCGTCAGTGGAAACTTAACGCATCACTTCTTGATGATGTAACCATCCTGGATGACATTAAGACCCGTTTGGGGGAATACTTTGAGAGGGAGGAATTGTCGGGGATTGCTCCTCCTATGGTGTGGGAGGCTCACAAATGTTTTATCCGGGGTATCCTGTTGCAACATGGTTCCCGCTTAAACAAGGAACGCCGGGCTTGTATTGAATCTCTGCTGCAGCGGATCCGCTCATTGGAACTTCTTCATAAACGCCAAATCACTCCTGATGTTTATTCCCAGCTTGCCAGCGCCCGAGAGGAATTGCGTACGCTCGTCACTGATAGGGTGAAGGGTACTCTAGCTAAATGCAGACGTCATTTTTATGAGTTTGGAAATAAGAGCAGGCGTTCCCTGGCTAGAGCCCTTCGGGTTCAGCAGTCCTCCACCTACGTTGCATGCATCGGTTCCGCCCAGGGTACTCGATTACACATGCCCCTTGATATTGCGGCTGCCTTTCGGGACTACTATGCCTCTTTGTATTCTGTAGACTCTGGCCCTTCTCCTCTCCCTGACACGGAGTTCCGAGATCGCATTCGTTCTTATCTCTCCTCCTCTGGTCTCCCGTCGTTGTCTTTGGAGGACTTGACAGCCTTGGAATCTCCTATTGTTGAAGAGGAAATTTCTTTAGCTATCTCCAGTATGGCAACGGGTAAGGCCCCAGGCCCAGACGGCCTTACCTTGGTATACTATAAGAAACTTGGCCCTGAACTCCGCCCCAGACTGTTGAAAGTTTTCAATTCTCTCACCGATGGCTCGGCCCTTTGTCGTGACTCCCTGTGTGCTCACATAGCGGTTATCCCCAAACCCGGAAAGGACCCTCTTCTGTGCTCTAACTACCGCCCCATTTCGCTAATCAATGTTGACCTAAAAATTTTAGCCAAGATCCTTGCGACGCGTTTATCGCCCTTGTTAGGAAATATTGTTCACGCGGATCAAGCTGGATTTTTACCCGGCCGTGAGGCTCGAGATAATACTACCAAAGCTATCAACCTCCTGTATGGGGCTAAACAGTCGGGCTCTCCTCTCATGCTTCTTTCAACTGACGCTGAGAAAGCCTTCGACAGGGTCAACTGGCGGTTCATGGAAGAGACCCTGTTACATATTGGTCTTGGAAATCGCATGATGAGTTGGATCATGGCTCTATACTCTCTCCCTACAGCGATGGTTAGGGTGAACGTTTTATTGTCCCAGTCCTTCCCTATCCGAAATGGCACTAGGCAAGGATGCCCCCTCTCGCCTCTCATTTTCGTCCTGACTCTTGAACCCTTCCTCCGCCAGGTTCGAGCCGACCCGAACATCTCAGGCGCTGCTCATTCTTCCTGTTTATACAAAGTGGCGGCTTATGCAGACGACTTGCTATTTTTTCTTTCCTCCCCTCATGTTTCTCTTCCAGCTCTGATGTCTGCCTTTCAGGTTTACTCGACCCTTTCGAATTTTAAAATCAACTTTTCGAAATCAGAAGCCCTTAATGTGACCCTTTCCTCCTCGGCGGCCACCTCCTTGAGTCAATCTTTCCCTTTTCATTGGGCCCCCACTTCTCTCAAATATTTGGGGGTTTATCTTACTCCGGACCCGAAAGATCTCTTTCGTTGCAACTTCCCCCCACTTCTGGCGTCTATCAGGGCTGATTGTACTCGATGGTCCGCTGGAGCCTTTACTTGGTTCGGGAGATGCACGATTTTTAAAATGAACATTCTCCCTCGTCTTCTCTACTTGATGCAGGCGCTTCCCATTCACATCCCTCTGTCTTTTCTTAGATCCCTCACTTCCGTCCAATTGAAGTTCATCTGGTCGGGCAGACCCGCCCGGGTGAGTAAGGCTTTTCTCTTTCGTCCCAAGAGTTGCGGTGGTTTATCGCTTCCGGACCTGAAGTCCTATTACTTGGCTACCCACCTGACTCGTGTCGTGGACTGGTGTAGGCATGCTGTTTCTAAACCTTGGGTCTACATCGAACAGGCATTCTCTCCGATCCCTTTGCAGGTTGCCCCATGGCTGAACTCCTCCTCATTGTCATCTCTCTTTTCTCACCCTACCCTTGGTCCCACGCTTCGGATTTGCTCCAGGGGCCTTGTTCGCTCCACTCTCCTCCCTAAGGATTCCGCTCTTTTCCCAGTGCTGGGCAATCCTGCCTTTCCACCTGGAATGTTTGACCGAGTTTTTCGTAATTGGCGCCGTCATGGGATTTTCCGTGCCTGTCACTTCCAGGACGCTGGGGGATGGACTACACTTCTGAATTCCCAGGCCCCTCCTGAGCTGCCCCCTTTGGATGCTTGGCGGGGGATGCAACTTCGTCACTTTTTACATTCTCTCCCTGCTCCTGCAGAGTTCCGCGTCGAACCTACCCCCTTGGAGAAGATTTTTGTTGGTGCTGGCCCCCTTCGCCACTCCCTCTCGCTCACTTACCGGATCCTGGTTGAACCTCCGGAGGACTTTGTTCCGCCGTTCTTGTTGAAATGGGAATCTGATTTGTCCCTTTCCCTCTCTCAGGAGCAGCGTAAGCGCATTTTTCGCCTTTCTCATACTGCTTCCATCAGCTCTCGCCACCAGGAGGCCAGCTACAAAATCTTGTCCCGATGGTATAGGGTTCCTACGAGACTCCATGCTATGTTTCCTCAGGTCTCCCCATTATGTTGGCGCTGTGGCGACGAGGAAGGCACGCTGCTACACATTTTTTGGTCCTGTCCTGCCCTTTCGTCCTTCTGGGAGGGGGTCAAGCGGATAACCCTCCAGCTTACTGAAACTTCTCACCATTTGGGCCCTGCCCTGTTCCTCCTTAATCATTGTGAGTCTTCTGTAAAGGTCTTTAAGCGTTCCCTACTTAGATTCCTGATCCTCGCTGCCCGGGCTTGTATCCCCCTTTTTTGGAAACGAGTGGATCCTCCTCCTCTCTCCCTCTGGATTTCGAAGGTCAACAAGATAATGCGCATGGAAAATCTCACGTCTTTCCTGCATGGCACGACTGAGGCGTACATCAAAACCTGGTTCTACTGGTTCAGGTTTCAACAGTCTGCAGAGTACCGGACGCTCCTGGGCTCTGACCCCTCCTCTGATTGATACTCTTGTTGTTTGTCTCAGGTATTTGACCAGTGGTTGCTCCCGAGCCCTTCCCAACTGGCTGTGGTATGGATGATCTGGCGAGCGCTCTCACTGGTTTCCTGACTGCTCACACTCACCCCTACCTACCCTTTCACCCCCCACATTTAGTCCTCTCCCCCACTCATCTGTCCCACTAACCCCTCCCCCCCCCCTTTTTTTCCTTTTTCTTTTTTTTTCTATGTTGCTTTCTTTGTCTTTAATTTTTTTTTTTATTTTTATTTATTTATTTTTTTTTTAATTTTATTCTTCTGATTGTATTTTGTGTTGCACTGTGTGCTTTTTCTGTTCGCAGGGCGGGTGTTCGCCTTGTAACTTGTAATTGTTTTTTCTTTTCTTATTGTTTAAAAAAATTTTCAATAAAAATTTGAGTTATAAAAAAAAGTTTACTTGTGGTTCACCCGCTTTAAAAATGGTGAAATGTCAATTGATGATCAACCGAGTTCTGGACGTCCGTCAACTTCCTGAACAGACGAAAGTGTCCAAAAAATCAACAAGCTCGTGCGTGAAGATCGACGACGAACCATTGAGGAGCTCGAAGAGTTGTCTGGAGTGAGTTGGAGCTCCATTCAGCGCATTTTATCGGAGGATTTGGGCGGGTCACGGGTCGCTGCAAAGTTTGTGCTGCGGCTCTCGACTGATCAACAAAAAGAACGTTGCATCGAAAAATGCCGTGCCATGAAAGAACACGCCGAAACCGACCCAGAATTTTTTTCTAAAATTATTACGGGAGATGAGTTTTGGTGCTATGCTTACGACCCAGAAACCAAACAACAGTCAAGCCACTGGAAGACGCCATCCTCGCCCCCCCCCCCCCCATGAGTTGCCCCTTGTCAGGTGAAACCTTTCTTCCTGACTCCATATCTAGTAAGCAGCATAAGGCCTGTATGTTGGGAGACTCCATGTCCCCGTCACCACATTGTACAACACAGGTCACTGCTCCTGCTGAGGTGTCGCTGGATGATGGGCCTTCTGTCTCCTGCTGCCACTTTGTAGCACAACTCTCATCCAGACAACCTTACTAGATGCCTTGAGACTCTTCTGTCCCACCCCCCCGTCCCCTTAGACACTCTTGTACTCCTCCGAGGTTTTGGGCAGCTTGGGGGTATTTTTATGTTGAGGTTGGGATGACTCAGGAGGGGCCGCGGGTGACATTTCACTCTGTTTACATGGTTGGACATCTCGCTGTTCTCAGCAGAGTTCTGTCTCCTGTTCTTGGCACCTCCTCGGAGCTGTCACTGATGCCCCCTCACCTTCTATACATAGACTTGTCTGCATAGTGCACAGCAAGTCAACCTGGGAGAATGTGGAAGAACATGTTTGTGGTTCTTCTCTATTCCTTCTCCCTCATAGACTCCTTGGAGGGGATGGTACGATGGTGAGATTGGGTTGTACTGCAGTCATACCTCTTACTGCAAACCATTGGGGATTGTCCTCTGTCTCTATCATCATGTCTGAATCCTGAAGGACTTAACGTCTTGTGTTTCCACCATCTTACCATGACTCCGGGGTCACTTCTCACTCCTTTCCTCCATCCTTTGTACCGGATTAGCCGGAGACCACTGAGGCCTCTTCATCGGGTACCGGGTGTAACCCAATATTATACACAACAGTGATGTCAAACACTGCGATCAATATAAGGAGTGAAGCACTCGCAGCAAATATCGCAGCACTTCCTAGATAAGGAGTGTAGAAGTTTTATTCCTCCCTGATTGACACTGCTCCATGGTTGTGGCGCCCCCACCAGGTATACAGTGACATTCATCCCTGTTCTTAGTGTGTTACCCCCCCAGGCCCTCCGGTCTCGTGGAGATTAGAAGTTTCCTTTCAGTACCAACATTTTCATGTCATTTATGTTGCAATCAGAGAGTCAGAAGTGTTTTGGTACAAGGAGATCCGTCATCTCAGTTATGTGACAATGTGAGTTCATGCACTCTGAGTGTCTGCCCTATATCTACACAGACTGCTGGTGGGACATTACTGACTACACAGACCGCTGGTGGGACATTACTGACTACACAGACTGCTGGTGGGACATTACTGACTACACACGGACCGCTGGTGGGACATTACTGACTACACAGACCGCTGGTGGGACATTACTGACTACACAGACTGCTGGTGGGACATTACTGACTACACACGGACCGCTGGTGGGACATTACTGACTACACACGGACCGCTGGTGGGACATTACTGACTACACACGGACCGCTGGTGGGACATTACTGACTACACACGGACCGCTGGTGGGACATTACTGACTACACACGGACCGCTGGTGGGACATTACTGACTACACACGGACCGCTGGTGGGACATTACTGACTACACACACCGCTGGTGGGACATTACTGACTACACACGGACCGCTGGTGGGACATTACTGACTACACACGGACCGCTGGTGGGACATTACTGACTACACACGGACCGCTGGTGGGACATTACTGACTACACACGGACCGCTGGTGGGACATTACTGACTACACACGGACCGCTGGTGGGACATTACTGACTACACACGGACCGCTGGTGGGACATTACTGACTACACACGGACCGCTGGTGGGACATTACTGACTACACACGGACCGCTGGTGGGACATTACTGACTACACACGGACCGCTGGTGGGACATTACTGACTACACACGGACCGCTGGTGGGACATTACTGACTACACACGGACCGCTGGTGGGACATTACTGACTACACACAGACCGCTGGTAGAACATTACTGACTACACACGGACCGCTGGTGGGACATTACTGACTACACACGGACCGCTGGTGGGACATTACTGACTACACACGGACCGCTGGTGGGACATTACTGACTACACACGGACCGCTGGTGGGACATTACTGACTACACACAGACCGCTGGTAGAACATTACTGACTACACACAGACCGCTGGTGGGACATTACTGACTACACAGACCGCTGGTGGGACATTACTGACTACACAGACCGCTGGTGGGACATTACTGACTACACACGGACCGCTGGTGGGACATTACTGACTACACACAGACCGCTGGTGGGACATTACTGACTACACAGACCGCTGGTGGGACATTACTGACTACACAGACCGCTGGTGGGACATTACTGACTACACAGACCGCTGGTGGGACATTACTGACTACACAGACCGCTGGTGGGACATTACTGACTACACACAGACCGCTGGTGGGACATTACTGACTACACAGACCGCTGGTGGGACATTACTGACTACACAGACCGCTGGTGGGACATTTGTACATATAATCCAGTAGACCATATTGGAGGGGGTGCAGGTACTTGGGAGGGGGGCTGGAAATATTGATTTTATATGATCATCTTTATGTAATACTAAACATGGCCGTAGCGTCTGTGCGTCTCCTCAGTATCTCGGGTGAGGGTTGGAGACGATCGGTGACACCAGGTCCTCTGCTTTGTTATGTTCGGGGACAGGTCACAGCTTGGTCTTCTGTTTGGTTTTGCATTGTTCTCCGATGTAGGCCTCGCTTCACAAGTGTCTTTTTGAGGCTTCCAAGATGTTGGTCCGCATCTCAAGGGTCAGAAAACATGTGACTGTATTGGATTCCTTGGCTGTAGATAATGGAGTACGTGTGTTTGGGATGAAACTGATCTGAGGTCAATGGGAGTCCGTTGGTTTTTGTACAGTAATGTTTCAGTCCTGTTGTGTCCGGATTACGTCAGTAGAGGAGGAGCCGGGTTAGTGGGATGAAACTGATGGAGGGTTGTCGGCCGCTGTGCAGATGGTTAGGATATCATCGATGCGTCAATAGCCGAGCAGGAGCCCTGGGGGTGCAGGCGGCACGGACTCGCCCTCAAACTTGTCTATGAAAAGATCTGCATAATGTGGTGCCATTTTACTCCCCATTGCTGCCCCGTCTGTTGTAAATCTATATGGCCGCTATCCTGAGGCCGTCACTACACTGGTTACCCCCCCCCCATAGAATACAACAGCTCAGTCTCCTCACATCTCCCCAATCTGTCAATGTTCTAAGAATAAGAATCTCCAAAAGTCTTCTCCAAATGGAAATGTTCCATTTCCATTTCTTGGGGTTGGGACCCTACGTCTACACCTACCCATTACCCTGGGCCTTGCATCCCTCAATCACAAAACTCTTCTCCAGTTCCCCCAGACACTTGGGTTAATTGTAATGTCCCCGTGTCTTTGGCAGGTCACTCGCATTAACTCTTCCCCACACATCTCCCTTTGGTCCTCACACGGCCGCTCCTCCCTTATACTTTATTGGTGCAGGCAGTGATTGGCTTTGCATTGGAGGTGCCGCAGGTCCTGTGATAGTCACTGACTCGTCACCGTGTGTGTGGGGGGGGTCCTGAGGACATGCTGGGACCTGCACACCCCGGGGGGTCCTGGAGTAGTGAGGATGCGGCTGGATGCTCAGGGTTCTCCAGGTCACTAGGACGCTGCCTTGCGGCTCCGGCTTCTCCCTCACGTTGGCGATATTCCCAGTTACTTCCGTATCAGATGAATTGTTCATCTTCATCCCCAACATACGACAATTTATTAGGGATTTTGCACTAATTGTGTCGTGTCGGCTTCCGGCCATCCAATTACTCACTGTCTGTTACTATGGAACCCTGCAGCGGCCAGGCTGAGGTAGAAGGTCCGCGTCTGGAGAGGAGATTATTCACATGAAGAGTCACAATCCAGACCAAAGCCGGCGACCATCACGCATAACGCACTGTGAGGTTGGTCACTCCTCGATCTTCCATGTTTTACAATCATTACTAGTCAGTGAGGCCGGGCCTTGGTTCAGACTCCTTATAGCCACATACAGACGTCTTCAGGGAATCTACCATGATGATTTTTTTTTGAGTAGTTTATTTTCCTACCACGATTGAAGCCCAAATTCTTTCCATTTCTATGGCACGGCTGCGGTTCTCTTGCAGACTGGATAGGGAATTGTTTGTTGATGAAGAATCCCGTCTAGGTGACCTGACGATTCCGACCCTGGATCACGTGGCCAGAATCCTTCCATGGGTCTCGTCTTCTTCCCCCAGATAGTTCCTTGTCCTATGGGGGCCGCTTTACCATATTCGACCTGTCCCTATAGCACAAACAGGAGAGGAGGGAGTGAACGGGGGGCTGCGGCTCGGTGACTGATTCCTTTCACATGACCCAGGGTTGGATCCAATCCCGATTTCCGGTTTCAGCTGCAACAAACACCCGGACAAGGGAAGGCAATGTCAAGGCCCTGGACAAGCCCCTCTAGGTGCACAAACTACATTCCTTCCATCTGCCTGAATTGTCTTGTCAAACCCCATGAGCTCTGCCCCTCCCCAATAATTGTAGGTCATTTCTTGTAGAGACACAGCAGACATTTGTGTCATTGTTCCAGATGTATGTATATTGTCAGATGAATGAGGTTTGTAGAGATCCGGGAACATGTAATGCTGTGTATGAACAGGACTCTATAGACCACGGCCACTCGCCCCGGGGTGATGGCCATCAACACTGCCAGCTCCAAAATGTCTCCCAAACCAATAAATACATCATTGAAGGGTGTGTAATCATTAAAAATCACCTTATGAATATGTAAATCAGCAGCAAGTGCACTGGGGGCGGTCTCAATTATTTCAATTATTAGATTTATTTGGAGACCGTTAAGATATAGACAGGGGCAGCAATGCTAATGGCGGACTAGAGCGTCAGGCCCCGCCCCCAGTGCACTTCCCAGCTGATCTGTATTCGATGAGCACTTTATATTCTAACAAGATGCCGTGTAATAGACGGGATGCGCGAGGTGAATGAAGAATCCACATGAAACATAAATTGAATTTATTCTAAAGCAAACTCAGGATTTTTTTTCTTTTCTTCTCGTTTTCTTTTTTAGCAAATTCTATCACATACAGGTTAATGCAACAAAAGAAAAAAAAAAACTGGGAAAAAAAAAATGTCTGTACAATTGTCATGATAGACGGGGAAGTGAACAATCCAGATATAATCCATGCACGTTAACCCATGTGGTGCTGGAGCCTCCCCCACCCGCTGCAGTGGTGACCCCGCCAGGGACAGAATGTCTCGGAGATCTGTACAGAATACACAGGATGGGATGCGATGGTGATAGGCAACATCCAGAGCGTCGCTCTCTGACCGTGAGCTGGGCACATGCCGCGACTACTCCGCAATACTAAGGGACGGCAAGGTGGGATTTGGTATTAAAGCTGCTTCGTTCTTATGGGAAGTTTATTCTAATCGCTCGGGCTCCCGGCTCTCAGACCTGCGCTGGTCACACAGGGCGGCGGAACGGACAAGGCGTTATCTGTGGAAAAACAAGAGGCCAGAAAAGAAAAAGAAATCCTTACAGTATCGTTTAATTCATTAGACCAATAGCCACTTCTGACAAGTACGCAGGAGCGACAGCCGAGGGCGCAGCCGCCACATTTACACCTTAACAGTCAATAAGGATCAAGCATTGCACTCCAAAACTGAATGACTACCGAGGTGCGCCCCGCCTGCGCTGCGGAGGGGGCACCGGCCATAACAACAGGCTATGAGGATACATATACACTGATCTGCACCGTCCATTACAGCGTCATACACACAGGGCAGGCGGCTCTCAGTCTCACATCAGAAATGAGGAGCGATCTATATACACGGTGATTAAATATCTTATAAATAAATCAAAGTAACAAAGACTCAACAATCCCCTAGTGTGATGGAAAACCGGATGCCCAAGATGGCGGCCCAGGAGATCCTACACTGAAGCCGCCACCGCCATCTTCTGCACCATCGGGGCCCTCGGGGGGCTTACACAGGAGACTAAGACTTAAAACAACAACGAGGTCTTTTAACCCTTCAACAGGAAGGAGCCGGTGCGTCCTCCAGAACCTGCAGCTTCGCTCTGTACAACCTTCCTGACCGTTCTCATCACCACCAATCTCATCAGGTTAAAAAATAAAGTTTAAAAGCTTTTGCCGCTGTCGGCGCCGGGCACAGACGTGTTACCGAAATAACAGAATGGCTCCTTCGCTGCTGAACTCCATCCAAATGCTACAGTGCAGATAAGATGGCGGGAAAACCGCCGAGGATTGTGGGAAGGAGAACAGGGACGGGTAAATAAGCTTCGTCCACTCACTGAATGTGAAACTGTTTAATGTGTTTAGCCGAACACTGTGTAACCAGCTCCCTCCGGGGGGGGGGGGGGGGACGTCGCCGGCCGCACTAAAAGGAGCGCGCTGAATATTTACAAAATAAAACAGCAAAAAAGGAAGGAAAAAAAAAAAAACACAAAAAGAACCAAAATCAGGAGAGAGAAGCCAAGACGGCAAAACCAGCGGCGCCTGAACATGTAAAGCCAGCGGCCGTCTTCCTTACGGGAATTATTTCATCGCTGGGTCGGAGATCTCTACATTCACATACATTTTAGTTAAATAAAATACTGATTGCAACAACTCTGGCGAGGAGGCGCGGCTGGCGGCGTCGGCGTCCTTCTTCCTTCTGGACTGGGGCAGTTAGTTTGGTTTGTTTGTTTTAGGAAATTTCAACATCTGAGAATCGCCATGTTCTGGACATCGCTGGAGCCTCGCCGGCCTCTCCAGTGGTGAAGTGGTCAGTTCTATTAGTGTTAATCGCGGCGGCCGCCATCAGACGCGTCCTGCGTACGGGAGGAGCTGGCGAACTCTCTGCCGCTACTTTCTAGAAGCTGCCCGGGACAGAATGAGGCCACTAACTGTGTGTGGAGACGTCGGAGGACGAGCTGCTGTTGCTGTTCGTGGTCTGCGCCCTTTTAATGTACAAATTTAGAAGTTTCATCTGCAGAAGACAAAAGAAAAAAGTCAATGCCCCAAAATACCAGACAGTAAATATACAGAAGTGACCGGCAGCCATTACAGGTCACACTGAAGACCTTCTCATCTCTGAGTAACCATGCAGACCACCGGGGCCGCCATCTTACTCATCTCTCAGTGTCGTATAATCCCTACGTCGGCATTATTCACTTCACTTGTTACTAAACAGTCACAGAACAAACATGGCGGCAAATAGAAAACCAGATTCTCCACAATCCATCTGAGTCTGACATGTAAAGACGGGGCATGGAAACCACTGATCGCATATTGGGGTGTCCCTGGGGCGCCCATCTTACCTTACTGCCTGTGAGTTGTGCAAGATAAGGTTTGAGTTCTTCTCCAATCACAGAATAAATAGCTACCAGACAGAAGACGCTCGCTTTACGGACGCTGCTCTCCGTATTGTCATAGCCCTGCGGGGAGAAGAAAAAACAGTAAGAACAAGGCAAAAATAACAGGAAAGCAAAGAACCAGCGATAGCAACTGGAAACCTGCGAGATCATCTTCAGGAGACTACAACACAGGAGGGGGCGGTGGGGTCACCTGTAATATGACGTGTAAAGGACACTACAACACAGGAGGGGTCACCTGGAATATGACGTGTAAAGGACACTACAACACAGGAGGGGTCACCTGGAATATGACGTGTATCAGACATAAGGTCACCTGTAATAAGCCGGGGATGATATCCTGCAGGATCTGGTGCAGGGACTCCTTGGAAATCCGCTCAATGACTTTAGTCTGCATTTTGATGGCGGCGAGGTTGATGGGATAGTCGGCCGTCTGGATGATGGGACATAGGACCTTGATGCACTGCTCCGGGTGTATAGAGCTGGCCAGGGTGGAGGCGGCTTCTTCTGCTGCTCTGACAACCTGAAATACACACAACAATCTGCACTGGAACAAATAGTGACAACCGCATAACATCTGCAAGATACTGAAGAGAAGTCTGGTTGTATTCTCAGATGAGTTATAGTACATGCGAGTACATGCGGCCATAGGCAATGAGCTGCGACCACAATACACAAGAGGATGGAGCTGACACTTGGCTGGAGTCTTCGCCTGGCTCTATGGACACCAGGTTACCGTCTCCTTATAAGCTATAAGGGGCTGAAGGTGACATTTCCACCAGGGCCATGGCGGTATACAAGGAATTGCCTCATATCACAACGCTGGAGGTTTCTCACTCAGATTTTTGCTGCATTGGGAGGATCTGGGATGAGTGAACGCCCCGAGGCTGCAGGTGCTGGCAGTGGTGCGAGGGTCATCTAAGGATTCGGGAGCAGAAAGTCTGTATAGCAGAAGGGAAAAGATGTGTGGGCGAGAACGTTCTGTGCACAGAGGAGCGATGGGAGAAACTTATTACTAGGAGGCGGGTGTGGGGTGTCGGCAGTAATCTGCTTCCTAGGAAAGGTCGCCATATATTACCCCCCCTAGACCTCACTAATAAAGTGGCGTGAGACGGGCAACAGACTACTGCCAGATCAACAGAACATTAGAATGGGATCTGCCAGGACTGATCTCTCCTGTCGGCATCTTTAGAGACAACATGGTGGTGACGTTGCCGTCCTTCAGCCTCCCTCCTGCAGTGCCCCGGACTATCTAGAAGATGGACGTTGCGCTGTACAAGGAGCAGGTTGCAGCCAGAGGGTAATATATTCTGCAGCGGCTCTCGCTCATTAGTCTCGGTGGTTGCGTGCACAGGAATCTAGCAGTAAATATTAACCCGCACGGCCACAACTTCACCTGGACGAGCCGCACTTTATCGCTGCCGGGTCATGGACACAAAGTAAAAGTCTGATTTATAAACTCTGAGATCTCACATCACAAATAACATCGACTAAAAATGTAACGTGTGTCTGCAGCGCGGAACATGAGATATAGACGAGCTCCATATACCCGACAACATACGCCACATATATACACGTAATGGGGACACCGCGCTCGATGGAACAGGAACTCACAATCTCATTACTTCAGGCTTCATTAGTTTTTTCAGCTCTAAACTTGAGTAAAACATTAATGAGTAACTCCGATCACTAGAATGCGAGGAGGAGGAGCTACGACTCATAACATGGCGTACGGGGCCAGCGCAACGCGGTACAACTGCTGTCAATCATACGGGAAGGTGAGGCGCACAAGATGGCAGGATAGCTCTGAATGTTCTCTACAATGGCGGAGACATCACCGTCCTCAGAATATTCGTCTCCGGGAAGAGTCCGACACGTCTCAACCTGATGGAGCAGAGAGGAGGGAACCAAAGACCACGGGATAGGAAACCGGTGGCGAATCCGCTATAGATGGGGTCTCCGCAGCCTCACACAGGGGTCCCCCCTGCACCCCGAAACACGCTGGTTTTAAAGGAGACAATTTGTATTATGGTTGTGGAAGAACGTGTCCCTGGTGTCACAGTCACATCTCCTCGGCAGTGAGCCGCCATATAACACTCGGCTCACGTCTGAGCAGCGACAGCCCAGGATGGCACCGAGTCAGTTTTACTAGGAACGCAGCCCTGGCCAGGAGTCAAATAGTCAGACGAGTGAACACCAAGAACACAATGTCTCCTGGAAGCTTATCAGCAAATCTAACAAACCTCGGACTGTTCACCTGCAACGCTCCATTTATACCTGTGAGACCAAAGCCAAGAGCGTCAGACGTGTCCACAGCAAGAGCCACAAGGAAAAGATCAGAATCTGCGGCAGATCCCAGGAGATCGGGCCACACACGGAGGAATGGACGCCGCAACGTCATCACTAGGGGTGCAGATACTTAAAGGGCCAGTCCAGTCTTATGTAACGAAGGAGAACAAAGGCACGGCCATATTATCTAGAGATTCAATTTCTCACCATTGTCGGGATCTTCAATAGCAAATAAACCAAATATGGCCTAGGCCCGCTCATACAGCTGAAGGGGGCGTTACAAGGCATCCGTGTAGGTCACAGCGATCAGCGTCAGGGCTATAAGTGTATACGGAGGACTAGTCAGGACTATAAGTGTATACGGAGGACTAGTCAGGAATATAAGTGTATACGGAGGACTAGTCAGGACTATAAGTGTATAC
Organism: Leptodactylus fuscus; assembly: GCF_031893055.1. Lineage (NCBI taxonomy): Eukaryota > Metazoa > Chordata > Amphibia > Anura > Leptodactylidae > Leptodactylus > Leptodactylus fuscus. Next base: position 95,055,289 of record NC_134272.1, read on the forward strand.
GGAGGACTAGTCAGGACTATAAGTGTATACGGAGGACTAGTCAGGACTATAAGTGTATAAGGAGGACTAGTCAGGACTATAAGTGTATACGGAGGACTAGTCAGGACTATAAGTGTATACGGAGGACTAGTCAGGACTATAAGTGTATACGGAGGACTAGTCAGGACTATAAGCGTATACGGAGGACTAGTCAGGACTATAAGTGTATACGGAGGACTAGTCAGGACTATAAGCGTATACGGAGGACTAGTCAGGACTATAAGTGTATACGGAGGACTAGTCAGGACTATAAGCGTATACGGAGGACTAGTCAGGACTATAAGTGTATACGGAGGACTAGTCAGGACTATAAGTGTATACGGAGGACTAGTCAGGACTATAAGTGTATACGGAGGACTAGTCAGGACTATAAGCGTATACGGAGGACTAGTCAGGACTATAAGCGTATACGGAGGACTAGTCAGGACTATAAGCGTATACGGAGGACTAGTCAGGACTATAAGCGTATACGGAAGACTAGTCAGGACTATAAGCGTATACGGAGGACTAGTCAGGACTATAAGCGTATACGGAGGACTAGTCAGGACTATAAGCGTATACGGAGGACTAGTCAGGACTATAAGCGTATACGGAGGACTAGTCAGGACTATAAGTGTATACGGAGGACTAGTCAGGACTATAAGTGTATACGGAGGACTAGTCAGGACTATAAGCGTATACGGAGGACTAGTCAGGACTATAAGCGTATACGGAGGACTAGTCAGGACTATAAGTGTATACGGAGGACTAGTCAGGACTATAAGTGTATACGGAGGACTAGTCAGGACTATAAGCGTATACGGAGGACTAGTCAGGACTATAAGCAGGTAATGGCGACTAATAGAAATATAAAGTTTGCAAACAAGAAAGACATTTCTCCGACTGGACTGATGAGCTGGAGACTCTGCAGCCGCTATAGGACGTGTCTTCCGCCATACACTGCTCTGGTGTTACCTCCTTGTGAGAATCCTTGTGCGCCTCCAGCGTCTTCATGATCGTCAGCTCTGCGTAGTTCTTGAACCTCGCCGGTTGGTTCCTCAGGATTTCTCGGAGAACTCTCAACGCCAACGCTCGAATCGCATGCTGAGAAATGAAGAAAATCTGTGAGAAAAAGACGACAAAACCCGAAAAGCACAACCCCCCCTCCCCCACAAACAAATCTACAACCAGAGGTCACGGAAAATCCCCAATCTAAATCCTGCTCACTCTCCACCGCTTGCAGTCAGAGAATGGAGACTTGTCCTGTCCTTACATATGGAGGGTGCGATGTGTCCTGACCGTGTCCTGGTCACACAGGGCTGGACACATTACACGGGTGAAACACTGACCCAAAGTCGTAGTAAAATGGCCGACACTTCAGGCCTGGTCTCATGTGCACATTGCTCTCACTGCAGAAAGAAGACTAGAGATGAGTGAGTACTGTTCGGATCAGCCGATCCGAACAGCACGCACGCATTGAAATGAATGGACGTAGCCGGCACGCGGGGCATTAAGTGGTCAGCCGGCGTCAAAGCGGAAGTACCAGCTGCATCCATTCATTTCAATGCGTGCGTGCTGTTCGGATCGGCTGATCTCGCTCATCTCTACAGAAGACCCTAGTATTGGCCTGTACGCTATGGATCAGCATATATAGCCATTCATCTATACAGCCCCATACACGGGGCAGTGTCCGGCCTGCACAATATGGACGACATCCGATACCCGTTTTACAGCAGCTCAGTCCATGGGTCTGTGAGATTGGTTGTGTTACAGCCCCATACACGTGGCTGATACCGATATCATCTGCTTTCCAGCTCTTACATCTTTGTCTCCCAGAGTCTCCAGGAGGAGGAGGAGGATGGTCTTGAAATGCTCTTCCCAGACCCCCAGGTTGTCCTCTCGTGTGATCTTCAGCAGCTCGCACAAGGCTCCTTTCCTCTCCTCCACCCGTTCATTGTGATTGGACAGTTCCTTTAACAGGTCGGCGACTAAGTCTGAGTGATCGATAGGAACTGCAGAGATAAACGGAAATAGTGAGGGGGAGCCGAGTACTGACAGAAAACTGAAGCCAGTCCATGAAATAGTGAAGGCAACGAACCATCGCGCAGCTGGTCCATGTCGTCATCAAACACGGCTTCCTTCAGAGCGGTCTTGTCGTAACTGTTGATGGAGTCGGAGTACGGATACGGGCTGTAGTCTCGCCCACGTGGCCCAGTAAACGCTCGAGGAGGCTGAGTGTTCAGTAATGAAGTCTTGTTATCGAGCGCCATTCGGCCACCTTCCACCATGTCAGAGCCACCACGGAGGTCGCTGACCGGAGACGCCATTCCTGCCTCCCTGGAGACCTTGGAGAAAGGACAAAGAGTCAGAATTGCTTTCACTCCTGGTCTAACCAAGTGCACACCCTTCAGACGGGAGACCCCTTTAGGGTCACAATGATTACTCTGCAGATTGCAGGATCACTCATGGACTGCACAAAGTCGTGGTTTAGCTTTTACCATTGATGCAAGTCTACGGTAACCAGGAGCCATCACTAGTGCCCAGACACAGCGATCAGTAATACACTGTGATCAATCTACAAGGCCTCGCTCTTCACATCACATTCTCCTCACCCAGATCTTACCAGATCACCATCTTTCCTTGGATCCCTCTTCACTGGCTCATTGAGATCTTCTTGGCTGCGGAAGCTGAATTTCTCGATGGCCTCGGTGACCCCGCGGAGGGAGCTGTAGATTTCATCAGAATTCAGGTTTTCAGTGTCATAATCCAGCAAACTGCAGAAGAGAGAAAATACCAGAAAGCTCAATGAGGAGCCGGAACGTGTCACATGCGAAGAAATCAGCAATGAAACCAAGCAGATGAAAGCGTCATGGGATGAGGGACAAAGCCCGGCGCCGCTCGGTCCGATAACTAGCGCCGGAAAACCAGGACCGCAGCGGAGCGGCAACTGGAGGTCTGGTGTCAAGCCGTAAATCTGATCCCAATCCCTCCAATATGGCGGCTCACACACAACATGCACATGCTGCTCCAGAAGAGGAAGGCGCCGGCGATCGCAGGTCCTAAGAAACAACACTGGAAAAACTATTTTTTTTTTTATTTTTTCTATGAAAATTGTGAGCCCTTATAGGGATATATATACTTATACTGTGTGTATACATACATATATATATATATATATTATATATAGGGATCACAATGTACATTTTTTTCCCATTTAAGTATGTCTTTGTAGAATGGGAAGAAATCCATGCAAACACGGGGAGAACATACAAACTCCTTGCAGATGTTGTTCCTGGCAGGATTCGAACCCAGGACTCCAGTGCTGCAAGGCTACAGTGCTAACCACTGAGCCACCGTGTTGCCCCTACAATGAGTGATGAATGCCATGAAGGGGTTACATGGAAGGTGCAGCACAAGCTGTAGTCAGCCAATACAGGGGGGGGGGGGGCTTCATGTACTGATGATGGCGGAGACAGTGAGCAATGCCGTGCAGGCGCACCCACAGAAGAAGGGGGTCCGAATATTATTGCATCTGATGATAGTAGAAATGTGAGTGCAGAATCCGCTCACCGCAGAGCAGGAACAACACGATGCAATAAAGAAAGCAAAACACAGAGAGATGGGAACGTATGAGGAGATTAATTCACATCTACAGGAGAATGAGCCCCAACCTCCATCTAGGAAACCAGTAGTGAAGCCATGATGGAAGAGCGGCTCCTCCCTGTACACATGGACTACACATCACATCTCATCCTGCGTATCATCCATATAATCCAACCAAACCAAATCATCCCACACACAGAACAGACAGACGAGGAAAGGAAAGCAACTGGATGGGAGAAACCTCCCAGGATGATGTGATGGAGGCTGTGGGTATATACGGAGGCAAGGACGTCCTGATATACAGAGTAATACAAGGCCACAAGTGGCGGTAATAAGAAATGTGACATGAGATGGAAGAGGTCACCGAGTGAATATGGAGGAATCACATGTAGCACTGAGCAGGCTGCAGAGCGCCCGGACGACTTGTGAGACACATAATGGGGTTAGACAGCGATGGAGGAGGCCTGGAGAGTCTGTCAGTACTCCGACCCCACAGCCGGATGCAACGTGAGGACGATAGGAAGAGAGAGGGGAGGTACAATGCTGCAGGTTCATGCAATGTCTGATACAGGTTATAGCGACATCAAATATCTGTCAGATCCACAAGATGTGACCGATCTCTACAGAGCGTGAAGTGCAGAACGTTCAGGATCTCTCCATGTCTGAGTGCAAGAAAGTAAATTGTCCGAACATTATAACACCCAGTAATAATGCCTGCACCGCGATGAGTGTTGTCCTCCAATATATGGTCAGTAGGCACAAAGCAAGTCCTCCTATAGCCCCCTGAGAATGGACAGAGGAATCCCCGGACCCCATAGGCAGCCCTGTTCACCCCTGGCTCAGAAACAGTGTAGAAACTGAAGCCATAGCGAAGACTCGCCAGCAAGTGGCCAAGCAAGACAGTGGCACCAAAGATTCGTGTCCCTAATGTGCAGACCCTGAGCACATGGAGCCTAGAGACAAGTGATGGGTGAGGAGCGCAGGACTCCTCTACTACTGACACACCATGAGCAGGAAAGCTGTGGCCAGATGAGAGTATTACAGGTCATACATGGGGGGGGGGGGGGGGGACGGACACATCTTTACCTTGGGGAGAGACCTCCATGAGAACAGTTGGTTGGAGACGTTAAAGGACTGGACCGGCTGCTTGAATGTCGGGAGGGGGTCCGGCCCATTGTATTGCTCGGGGAGCCCTGAAAGCAGAAAGAGATTATAGTTATCATCTGATGTGTCATGTAGGGAGGGGCAAAGAGGTCTCATCAGAAGCCCCATTAAGGGGTTAAATACCCATCAACACCTGACGGATGTCACAGCTCAGGCGGATACAGGCCTGGACTTATAGGACGGTTCTATTTTACCTGCACTGATACATTGTAACGGTCAGGACAAAGGGCATAACACAAAGTCTGTCTAGACGGATACGACCTCCTGTTTATGGGATGGGGGGGGTCTCTGCACCTGCTTTCTTAGTGGGGGGTTAGTGAGGCTTTCAGCCAGAAGTTTTCTTCTTACATCGGAGGTTTTGTTATTTTTGTAACGGTTTAATTAGCAATTCCCAACCTAACGGATCAAATCTACTAACGACACTGCAGAGACCAATGTACTCGCCTTCACCACATTGATGTGATGAGCGGCCTCAGCCTTAGAGGAGCTGAAGAAGCGGACAACTAACAGGAGGAGTAAACGTAAGAGCGGTCCGGGGCGCAGGTCTGAGATATATCTGGAGCGGTTACACGCTCAGGATCAGAGACATCGCAGTATTGTCACCTAAATTACAGGGCTGCTGAGAAAACTGAGAACTCATTACCAGCAAACACTGGAGACCTGGCAGCTAAACCCTGCACCACTACTACAGAACAGAGGTGGCGCCATCCGCTGCTGCGCTCCTACCATGCTGCTGTTGCTGGAGTTCTTCAGATGGTTGTGCAGTAGTTTTGTTGCGCCGTCCTGGAATGTTTTCGGCAATGCTCCCAGTAACATGGTGAACTCCGGGGTATTCAACTCAAACAGGGAGATGAGGACGATCTGCGCGGCCTAAAATGAGAGAAATCAGAGAGTCAGACAGAAGAGTGCGCGGCCACATACATGGACATTACAGTCTGTAATACTGGGTACGAGACATGAGCAGTGCGCAAGGTATAGCGAGCAACCGGAGCGTGCAGGGATCGCATTCATGTAGGTGTCAGGTATACAGGGCCACAGTCAGGAACACTCTCATATAGACTACTAATACTCACAGTATATAACAGGCCCATATACACAGAGGGGAGTGCGAGCAAACGGGGGGGAGGCCCGCACACAATGAGGGACCGCGAGGAGACAGGAGGACCTGCACACAATGAGGGACCGCGAGGAGACAGGGGGGCCTGCACAAAAGGAGGGACCGCGAGGAGACAGGGGGGCGCACACAAGGAGGGACCGCGAGGAGACAGGAGGACCTGCACACAATGAGGGACCGCGAGGAGACAGGAGGACCCAGAAACAAGGAGGGACCACAAGGAGACAGGGGGGCCTGCACACAATGAGGGACCGCGAGGAGACAGGAGGACCTGCACACAAGGAGGGACCACGAGGAGACAGGAGGACCCAGAAACAAGGAGGGACCACAAGGAGACAGGGGGGCCTGCACACAAGGAGGGACCACAAGGAGACAGGGGGGCCTGCACACAAGGAGGGACCACAAGGAGACAGGGGGGCCTGCACACAAGGAGGGACCGCGAGGAGACAGGGGGGCGCACACAAGGAGGGACCGCGAGGAGACAGGAGGACCTGCACACAAGGAGGGACCACGAGGAGACAGGGGGGCGCACACAAGGAGGGACCGCGAGGAGACAGGAGGACCTGCACACAAGGAGGGACCACGAGGAGACAGGAGGACCTGCACACAAGGAGGGACCACGAGGAGACAGGGGGGCGCACACAAGGAGGGACCGCGAGGAGACAGGAGGACCTGCACACAAGGAGGGACCGCGAGGAGACAGGAGGACCTGCACACAAGGAGGGACCACGAGGAGACAGGAGGACCCAGAAACAAGGAGGGACCACAAGGAGACAGGGGGGCCTGCACACAAGGAGGGACCGCGAGGAGACAGGAGGACCCAGAAACAAGGAGGGACCGCGAGGAGACAGGGGGGCCTGCACACAAGGAGGGACCACGAGGAGACAGGGGGGCGCACACAAGGAGGGACCGCGAGGAGACAGGAGGACCTGCACACAAGGAGGGACCGCGAGGAGACAGGAGGACCTGCACACAATGAGGGACCGCGAGGAGACAGGAGGACCCAGAAACAAGGAGGGACCACAAGGAGACAGGGGGGCCTGCACACAATGAGGGACCGCGAGGAGACAGGAGGACCTGCACACAAGGAGGGACCACGAGGAGACAGGAGGACCCAGAAACAAGGAGGGACCACAAGGAGACAGGGGGGCCTGCACACAAGGAGGGACCACGAGGAGACAGGAGGACCCAGAAACAAGGAGGGACCACAAGGAGACAGGGGGGCCTGCACACAAGGAGGGACCACAAGGAGACAGGGGGGCCTGCACACAAGGAGGGACCGCGAGGAGACAGGGGGGCGCACACAAGGAGGGACCGCGAGGAGACAGGAGGACCTGCACACAAGGAGGGACCACGAGGAGACAGGGGGGCGCACACAAGGAGGGACCGCGAGGAGACAGGAGGACCTGCACACAAGGAGGGACCACGAGGAGACAGGAGGACCTGCACACAAGGAGGGACCACGAGGAGACAGGAGGACCTGCACACAAGGAGGGACCACGAGGAGACAGGGGGGCGCACACAAGGAGGGACCGCGAGGAGACAGGAGGACCTGCACACAAGGAGGGACCACGAGGAGACAGGAGGACCCAGAAACAAGGAGGGACCACAAGGAGACAGGGGGGCGCACACAAGGAGGGACCGCGAGGAGACAGGAGGACCTGCACACAAGGAGGGACCGCGAGGAGACAGGAGGACCTGCACACAAGGAGGGACCACGAGGAGACAGGAGGACCCAGAAACAAGGAGGGACCGCGAGGAGACAGGAGGACCTGCACACAAGGAGGGACCACAAGGAGACAGGAGGACCTGCACACAAGGAGGGACCGCGAGGAGACAGGGGGGCGCACACAAGGAGGGACCACGAGGAGACAGGGGGGCGCACACAAGGAGGGACCGCGAGGAGACAGGAGGACCTGCACACAAGGAGGGACCGCGAGGAGACAGGAGGACCTGCACACAAGGAGGGACCGCGAGGAGACAGGGGGGCGCACACAAGGAGGGACCACGAGGAGACAGGGGGGCGCACACAAGGAGGGACCGCGAGGAGACAGGGGGGAGCACACAAGGAGGGACCACGAGGAGACAGGGGGGCGCACACAAGGAGGGACCGCGAGGAGACAGGGGGGCGCACACAAGGAGGGACCGCGAGGAGACAGGAGGACCTGCACACAAGGAGGGACCACGAGGAGACAGGAGGACCCAGAAACAAGGAGGGACCGCGAGGAGACAGGAGGAACTGCACACAAGGAGGGACCGCGAGGAGACAGGGGGGCCTGCACACAAGGAGGGACCGCGAGGAGACAGGAGGACCTGCACACAAGGAGGGACCGCGAGGAGACAGGGGGGCGCACACAAGGAGGGACCGCGAGGAGACAGGGGGGCGCACACAAGGAGGGACCGCGAGGAGACAGGAGGACCCAGAAACAAGGAGGGACCGCGAGGAGACAGGGGGGCCTGCACACAAGGAGGGACCACGAGGAGACAGGGGGGCGCACACAAGGAGGGACCGCGAGGAGACAGGAGGACCTGCACACAAGGAGGGACCGCGAGGAGACAGGAGGACCCAGAAACAAGGAGGGACCACAAGGAGAAAGGGGGACCCAGAAACAAGGAGGGACCGCGAGGAGACAGGAGGACCTGCACACAAGGAGGGACCACAAGGAGACAGGAGGACCTGCACACAAGGAGGGACCATGAGGAGACAGGAGGACCTGCACACAAGGAGGGACCATGAGGAGACAGGGGGGCCTGCACAAAAGGAGGGACCGCGAGGAGACAGGAGGACCTGCACACAAGGAGGGACCACGAGGAGACAGGAGGACCCAGAAACAAGGAGGGACCACAAGGAGACAGGGGGGCCTGCACACAAGGAGGGACCACGAGGAGACAGGGGGACCTGCACACAAGGAGGGACCACAAGGAGACAGGAGGACCTGCACACAAGGAGGGACCATGAGGAGACAGGAGGACCTGCACACAAGGAGGGACCATGAGGAGACAGGAGGACCTGCACACAAGGAGGGACCACGAGACAGGAGGACCCAGAAACAAGGAGGGACCACAAGGAGACAGGGGGGCCTGCACACAAGGAGGGACCACGAGGAGACAGGGGGGCGCACACAAGGAGGGACCGCGAGGAGACAGGGGGGCGCACACAAGGAGGGACCGCGAGGAGACAGGGGGGCGCACACAAGGAGGGACCGCGAGGAGACAGGAGGACCTGCACACAAGGAGGGACCGCGAGGAGACAGGGGGGCGCACACAAGGAGGGACCACGAGGAGACAGGAGGACCCAGAAACAAGGAGGGACCGCGAGGAGACAGGAGGAACTGCACACAAGGAGGGACCACGAGGAGACAGGGGGGCGCACACAAGGAGGGACCGCGAGGAGACAGGAGGACCCAGAAACAAGGAGGGACCGCGAGGAGACAGGAGGACCTGCACACAAGGAGGGACCGCGAGGAGACAGGGGGGCCTGCACACAAGGAGAGACCACGAGGAGACAGGAGGACCCAGAAACAAGGAGGGACCGCGAGGAGACAGGAGGACCTGCACACAAGGAGGGACCGCGAGGAGACAGGAGGACCTGCACACAAGGAGGGACCACGAGGAGACAGGAGGACCTGCACACAAGGTTGGACCATGAGGAGACAGGAGGACCTGCACACAAGGAGGGACCGCGAGGAGACAGGAGGAACTGCACACAAGGAGGGACCGCGAGGAGACAGGGGGGCGCACACAAGGAGGGACCACGAGGAGACAGGGGGGCGCACACAAGGAGGGACCGCGAGGAGACAGGAGGACCTGCACACAAGGAGGGACCGCGAGGAGACAGGAGGACCCAGAAACAAGGAGGGACCACAAGGAGACAGGGGGACCCAGAAACAAGGAGGGACCGCGAGGAGACAGGAGGACCTGCACACAAGGAGGGACCACAAGGAGACAGGAGGACCTGCACACAAGGAGGGACCATGAGGAGACAGGAGGACCTGCACACAAGGAGGGACCGCGAGGAGACAGGAGGACCTGCACACAAGGAGGGACCACGAGGAGACAGGAGGACCCAGAAACAAGGAGGGACCACAAGGAGACAGGAGGAACTGCACACAAGGAGGGACCACGAGGAGACAGGGGGGCGCACACAAGGAGGGACCGCGAGGAGACAGGGGGGCGCACACAAGGAGGGACCGCGAGGAGACAGGGGGGCGCACACAAGGAGGGACCGCGAGGAGACAGGGGGGCGCACACAAGGAGGGACCGCGAGGAGACAGGGGGGCGCACACAAGGAGGGACCACGAGGAGACAGGAGGACCCAGAAACAAGGAGGGACCGCGAGGAGACAGGAGGACCCAGAAACAAGGAGGGACCGCGAGGAGACAGGAGGACCTGCACACAAGGAGGGACCACGAGGAGACAGGAGGACCTGCACACAAGGAGGGACCGCGAGGAGACAGGAGGACCTGCACACAAGGAGGGACCACGAGGAGACAGGAGGACCTGCACACAAGGTTGGACCATGAGGAGACAGGAGGACCTGCACACAAGGAGGGACCGCGAGAAGACAGGAGGAACTGCACACAAGGAGGGACCGCGAGGAGACAGGAGGACCTGCACACAAGGAGGGGACTGCGAGGAGACAGGAGGACCTGCACACAAGGAGGGGACTGCGCGCAGACAGGGGGGCGCACACAAGGAGGGACCGCGAGGAGACAGGAGGACCTGCACACAAGGAGGGACCACGAGGAGACAGGAGGACCTGCACACAAGGAGGGGACTGCGCGCAGACAGGGGGGCGCACACAAGGAGGGACCGCGAGGAGACAGGAGGACCTGCACACAAGGAGGGACCACGAGGAGACAGGAGGACCTGCACACAAGGAGGGACCGCGAGGAGACAGGAGGACCTGCACACAAGGAGGGACCGCGAGGAGACAGGAGGACCTGCACACAAGGAGGGACCGCGAGGAGACAGGAGGACCTGCACACAAGGAGGGGCCGCGAGGAGACAGGAGGACCTGCACACAAGGAGGGACCGCGAGGAGACAGGAGGAACTGCACACAAGGAGGGACCGCGAGGAGACAGGAGGACCTGCACACAAGGAGGGGACTGCGAGGAGACAGGAGGACCTGCACACAAGGAGGGGACTGCGAGGAGACAGGAGGACCTGCACACAAGGAGGGGCCGCGAGGAGACAGGAGGACCTGCACACAAGGAGGGACCGCGAGGAGACAGGAGGACCTGCACACAAGGAGGGGCCGCGAGGAGACAGGAGGACCTGCACACAAGGAAGGACCGCGAGGAGACAGGGGGGCCTGCACACAAGGAGGGACCGCGAGGAGACAGGAGGACCTGCACACAAGGAGGGACCACAAGGAGACAGGAGGACCTGCACACAAGGAGGGACCATGAGGAGACAGGAGGACCTGCACACAAGGAGGGACCATGAGGAGACAGGAGGACCTGCACACAAGGAGGGACCGCGAGGAGACAGGAGGACCTGCACACAAGGAGGGACCACGAGGAGACAGGAGGACCCAGAAACAAGGAGGGACCACAAGGAGACAGGGGGGCCTGCACACAAGGAGGGGACTGCGAGGAGACAGGAGGACCCAGAAACAAGGAGGGACCACAAGGAGACAGGGGGGCCTGCACACAAGGAGGGACCGCGAGGAGACAGGGGGGCCTGCACACAAGGAGGGACCACGAGGAGACAGGGGGGCGCACACAAGGAGGGACCACGAGGAGACAGGGGGGCGCACACAAGGAGGGACCACGAGGAGACAGGGGGGCGCACACAAGGAGGGACCGCGAGGAGACAGGGGGGCGCACACAAGGAGGGACCGCGAGGAGACAGGGGGGCGCACACAAGGAGGGACCGCGAGGAGACAGGAGGACCTGCACACAAGGAGGGACCACGAGGAGACAGGGGGGCGCACACAAGGAGGGACCACGAGGAGACAGGGGGGCGCACACAAGGAGGGACCGCGAGGAGACAGGGGGGCGCACACAAGGAGGGACCGCGAGGAGACAGGGGGGCGCACACAAGGAGGGACCACGAGGAGACAGGAGGACCCAGAAACAAGGAGGGACCGCGAGGAGACAGGAGGACCTGCACACAAGGAGGGACCGCGAGGAGACAGGGGGGCCTGCACACAAGGAGAGACCACGAGGAGACAGGAGGACCTGCACACAAGGAGGGACCACGAGGAGACAGGAGGACCTGCACACAAGGAGGGACCACGAGGAGACAGGAGGACCTGCACACAAGGAGGGACCGCGAGGAGACAGGAGGACCTGCACACAAGGAGGGACCACGAGGAGACAGGAGGACCTGCACACAAGGAGGGACCGCGAGGAGACAGGAGGACCTGCACACAAGGAGGGACCGCGAGGAGACAGGAGGACCTGCACACAAGGTTGGACCATGAGGAGACAGGAGGACCTGCACACAAGGAGGGACCGCGAGGAGACAGGAGGAACTGCACACAAGGAGGGACCGCGAGGAGACAGGAGGACCTGCACACAAGGAGGGGACTGCGAGGAGACAGGAGGACCTGCACACAAGGAGGGACCGCGAGGAAACAGGGGGACCCAGAAACAAGGAGGGACCGCGAGGAGACAGGAGGACCTGCACACAAGGAGGGACCGCGAGGAGACAGGAGGACCTGCACACAAGGAGGGACCGCGAGGAGACAGGAGGACCTGCACACAAGGAGGGACCGCGAGGAAACAGGGGGACCCAGAAACAAGGAGGGACCGCGAGGAGACAGGAGGACCTGCACACAAGGAGGGACCGCGAGGAGACAGGAGGACCTGCACACAAGGAGGGACCACGAGGAGACAGGAGGACCTGCACACAAGGAGGGACCGCGAGGAGACAGGAGGACCTGCACACAAGGAGGGACCGCGAGGAGACAGGGGGACCCAGAAACAAGGAGGGACCACGAGGAGACAGGAGGACCCAGAAACAAGGAGGGACCACGAGGAGACAGGAGGACCTGCACACAAGGAGGGACCGCGAGGAGACAGGAGGACCTGCACACAAGGAGGGACCATGAGGAGACAGGAGGACCCAGAAACAAGGAGGGACCGCGAGGAGACAGGAGGACCTGCACACAAGGAGGGACCGCGAGGAGACAGGAGGACCTGCACACAAGGAGGGACCGCGAGGAGACAGGAGGACCCAGAAACAAGGAGGGACCGCGAGGAGACAGGAGGACCTGCACACAAGGAGGGACCGCGAGGAGACAGGAGGACCTGCACACAAGGAGGGACCGCGAGGAGACAGGAGGACCTGCACACAAGGAGGGACCGCGAGGAGACAGGAGGACCTGCACACAAGGAGGGGACTGCGCGCAGACAGGAGGACCTGCACACAAGGAGGAACCGCGAGGAGACAGGAGGACCTGCACACAAGGAGGGACCGCGAGGAGACAGGAGGACCTGCACACAAGGAGGGACCATGAGGAGACAGGGGGCCTCATTGTCTAGGACATTATAAGCAGCTGAATCGAGCAGGATCTTTATTTTTTTGCTTGTTTTCAGGGGGGGGGGGGGCAGATTCAGAATATAATTTGGGGCTGATTTTGGAGGTGGAATCCTGAAATTCCATCATGTGGACATAACTTTACGGTCTCTTTTTGTCGCTGTATTCTTGTCGCCTGATATTTAGAGGGCGATCACTTATTTTGCACCAACCACAATACAGAGGGAGATCTGGTAAATGTGTCAGCGACCTCCTCACCAGACACAGCCGCAGAAGACGTCCTGGGGGTAACCGGAGCGCACCCCACATTACACCCCTCATGTGCTGTGGGTACACACCGATTATTCGCACTTTACCTTTAACATTTCTATTTTTAGGATTCCCTCTTTAATCATTACCCTGTGAATGTGACGAAGCAGGAACAAACATGAAGCTCGGAGGCCGCAGCTCCCCTGGTAACACGACAATGGACATCACATGAAGATTCGGGGGATGGGGGGCAGGTCAGGGTGCAAGGGGCGCAGGTCAGGTGTAATGACAGCAGCCTCCATAGACCACAGACGCCCCCCCCCCCCCCCCCATCTATCCCTAAATACCACAAACATAGAACTGCCTACAGGATCCACCAACTATCACATGTACAACCATTGGTCCTCCTAAGATCAACAATCCCAAAAGTTGCAGAGACCCCCCCCCCCCCCATCTATAAAATGAAGGTGTGAGGGATGTCCTCGTGCAGCTCTATAGACATTACTGACACCCCTCCTCCGGCCCTCGCCAGTCACTGAGCAGATTATTCTCCTGTTACTTGTTCTTCAGGCTCCCAATACTCAGCCCCTGTACTACCCTCCTCCTCCTCCTCCTCCTATACTACCCTCCTCCTCCTCCTCCTATACTACCCTCCTCCTCCTCCTCCTATACTACCCTCCTCCTCCTCCTCCTATACTACCCTCCTCCTCCTATACTACCCTCCTCCTCCTATACTACCCCCCTCCTCCTCCTCCTCCTATACTACCCCCCTCCTCCTCCTCCTCCTATACTACCCCCCTCCTCCTCCTCCTCCTATACTACCCCCCTCCTCCTCCTCCTCCTATACTACCCCCCTCCTCCTCCTCCTCCTATACTACCCCCCTCCTCCTCCTCCTCCTATACTACCCCCCTCCTCCTCCTCCTCCTATACTACCCCCCTCCTCCTCCTCCTCCTATACTACCCCCCTCCTCCTCCTCCTCCTATACTACCCCCCTCCTCCTCCTCCTCCTATACTACCCCCCTCCTCCTCCTCCTCCTATACTACCCCCCTCCTCCTCCTCCTCCTATACTACCCCCCTCCTCCTCCTCCTCCTATACTACCCCCCTCCTCCTCCTCCTCCTATACTACCCCCCTCCTCCTCCTCCTCCTATACTACCCCCCTCCTCCTCCTCCTCCTATACTACCCCCCTCCTCCTCCTCCTCCTATACTACCCCCCTCCTCCTCCTATACTACCCCCCTCCTCCTCCTCCTCCTATACTACCCCCCTCCTCCTCCTCCTATACTACCCCCCTCCTCCTCCTCCTCCTCCTATACTACCCCCCTCCTCCTCCTCCTCCTCCTATACTACCCCCCTCCTCCTCCTCCTCCTCCTATACTACCCCCCTCCTCCTCCTCCTCCTATACTACCCCCCTCCTCCTCCTCCTCCTATACTACCCTCCTCCTCCTCCTCCTATACTACCCTCCTCCTCCTCCTATACTACCCTCCTCCTCCTCCTATACTACCCTCCTCCTCCCCCTCCTCCTACCCTCCTCCTCCCCCTCCTCCTACCCTCCTCCTCCCCCTCCTCCTATACTACCCTCCTCCTCCTCCTATACTACCCTCCTCCTCCCCCTCCTCCTATACTACCCTCCTCCCCCTCCTCCTATACTACCCTCCTCCTCCTCCTCCTCCTATACTACCCTCCTCCTCCTCCTCCTATACTACCCTCCTCCTCCTCCTCCTATACTACCCTCCTCCTCCTCCTATACTACCCTCCTCCTCCTCCTCCTCCTATACTACCCTCCTCCTCCTCCTATACTACCCTCCTCCTCCTCCTCCTCCTATACTACCCTCCTCCTCCTCCTCCTATACTACCCTCCTCCTCCTCCTCCTATACTACCCTCCTCCTCCTCCTCCTATACTACCCTCCTCCTCCTCCTCCTATACTACCCTCCTCCTCCTCCTATACTACCCTCCTCCTCCTCCTCCTCCTATACTACCCTCCTCCTCCTCCTCCTCCTATACTACCCTCCTCCTCCTCCTCCTCCTATACTACCCTCCTCCTCCTCCTCCTCCTATACTACCCTCCTCCTCCTCCTACTCCTATACTACCCTCCTCCTCCTCCTACTATACTACCCTCCTCCTCCTCCTCCTATACTACCCTCCTCCTCCTCCTCCTATACTACCCTCCTCCTCCTCCTCCTATACTACCCTCCTCCTCCTCCTCCTATACTACCCTCCTCCTCCTCCTCCTATACTACCCTCCTCCTCCTCCTCCTATACTACCCTCCTCCTCCTCCTCCTATACTACCCTCCTCCTCCTCCTCCTATACTACCCTCCTCCTCCTCCTCCTATACTACCCTCCTCCTCCTCCTCCTATACTACCCTCCTCCTCCTCCTCCTATACTACCCTCCTCCTCCTCCTCCTATACTACCCTCCTCCTACTCCTCCTATACTACCCTCCTCCTCCTCCTATACTACCCTCCTCCTATACTACCCTCCTCCTCCTCCTATACTACCCTCCTCCTCCTCCTATACTACCCTCCTCCTATACTACCCTCCTCCTATACTACTCTCCTCCTCCTCCTATACTACCACCCTCCTCCTATACTACCACCCTCCTCCTATACTACTACCCTCCTCCTCCTCCTATACTACCCTCCTCCTATACTACCCTCCTCCTCCTCCTATACTACCCTCCTCCTCCTCCTATACTACCCTCCTCCTATACTACCACCCTCCTCCTATACTACTACCCTCCTCCTCCATCCTCCTCCTATACGGTGCTCTGTAAGGTAACACTGGACTAAGCCCCCTGCTTACACCGCAGTCTGGGGCGGGCACTGGTGCTGGCGCTTCTGTATGTTTTTGGAGATCTATGACAGAGAACAAAATGGAGAAGGCTGGACTGTGCTGTGCGGACATATGGCGGACTATATACACACATAATATATATATACACACACATGGTCTGATGGATTTCACAGAGACAGAGAAAGGAGGGATCGTGCTCAGGGCTAGAGATGAGATGTGACATCCACATACTGATATATCTCCTCCATCCTGTGAGGGCTCTGTGTATAGTGCACCATACATCACATACATATAGTGCACCGTGTATAGTGTACCGTATATCACATACATATAGTGCACCGTGTATAATGCACCATACATCACACATATAGTGCACCGTACATCACATACATATAGTGCAATGTGCATAGTGCAACGTACATCATATACACTCACCGGCCACTTTATTAGGTACACCTGTCCAACTGCTCGTTAACACTTAATTTCTAATCAGCCAATCACATGGCGGCAACTCAGTGCATTTAGGCATGTAGACATGGTCAAGACAATCTCCTGCAGTTCAAACCGAGCATCAGTATGGGGGGGAAGAAAGGTGATTTGAGTGCCTTTGAACGTGGCATGGTTGTTGGTGCCAGAAGGGCTGGTCTGAGTATTTCAGAAACTGCTGATCTACTGGGATTTTCACGCACAACCATCTCTAGGGTTTACAGAGAATGGTCCGAAAAAGAAAAAACATCCAGTGAGCGGCAGTTCTGTGGGGGGCGGAAATGCGTTGTTGATGCCAGAGGTCAGAGGAGAATGGCCAGACTGGTTCCAGCTGATAGAAAGGCAACAGTGACTCAAATAGCCACCCGTTACAACCAAGGTAGCCAGAAGAGCATCTCTGAACGCCGCACAGTACGTCCAACTTTGAGGCTACAGATGGGCTACAGCAGCAGAAGACCACACCGGGGGCCACTCCTTTCAGCTAAGAACAGGAAACTGAGGCTACAATTTGCACAAGCTCATCGAAATTGGACAATTGAAGATTGGAAAAACGTTGCCTGGTCTGATGAGTCTCGATTTCTGCTGCGACATTCGGATGGTAGGGTCAGAATTTGGCGTCAACAACATGAAAGCATGGATCCATCCTGCCTTGTATCGGTAACGGTTCAGGCTGGTGGTGGTGGTGTCATGGTGTGGGGAATATTTTCTTGGCACTCTTTGGGCCTCTTGGTACCAATTGAGCATCGTTGCAACGCCAAAGCCTACCTGAGTATTGTTGCTGACCATGTCCATCCCTTTATGACCACAATGTACCCAACATCTGATGGCTACTTTCAGCAGGATAATGCAATGCCATGTCATAAAGCTGGAATCATCTCAGACTGGTTTCTTGAACATGACAATGAGTTCACTGTACTCCAATGGCCTCCACAGTCACCAGATCTCAATCCAATAGAGGAGCATCTTTGGGATGTGGTGGAACGGGAGATTCGCATCATGGATGTGCAGCCGACAAATCTGCGACTGCAACTGTGTGATGCCATCATGTCAATATGGACCAAAATCTCTGAGGAATGCTACCAGCACCTTGTTGTATCTATGCCACGAAGAATTGAGGCAGTTCTGAAGGCAAAAGGGGGTCCAACCCGTTACTAGCATGGTGTACCTAATAAAGTGGCCGGTGAGTGTAGATCACATACATATAGTGCACCTTGTATAGTGCACCGTACATCACATACATATAGTGCACCGTGTATAGTGCACCGTACATCACATACATATAGTGCACCGTACATCACATACATATAGTGCACCGTGTATAGTGCACCGTACATCACATACATATAGTGCACCGTGTATAGTGCACCGTACATCACATACATATAGTGCACTACTGTGGTCTGCACCCTCCATGTACTATATACACCACACACTAGTATAAAGTGCCGTCCTGTGGTGTGCGCACAAGTGACTCATTGCTGCTACCTTTTTACACGTATCATCCAGGCCGGTGTCCGGCCCACAGGGCGGCCAGTTATGTAGAGCCTGAGCCTCACGACACTGCAGAGCGCCATCCATGGGGAGAAACGGAAACACATAATTCTGCTATGGGACAATGCTTATAGAGGGGAGGACAAAATACAGAGACAAAGCCCAGGCGTGTCGGTCCCCCATACTGTCAGGCCCAGCAGTGTCAGTCCCTCGTACTGTCAGGCCCAGCAGTGTCGGTCCCCCGTACTGTCAGGCCCAGCAGTGTCAGTCCCCCATACTGTCAGGCCCAGCAGTGTCAGGCCCCCATACTGTCAGGCCCAGCAGTGTCAGGCCCCCATACTGTCAGGCCCAGCAGTGTCAGGCCCCCATACTGTCAGGCCCAGCAGTGTCAGTCCCTCATACTGTCAAGCCCAGCAGTGTCGGTCCCCCGTACTGTCAGGCCCAGCAGTGTCGGTCCCCCGTACTGTCAGGCCCAGCAGTGTCGGTCCCCCGTACTGTCAGGCCCAGCAGTGTCAGTCCCCCATACTGTCAGGCCCAGCAGTGTCGGTCCCTCATACTGTCAGGCCCAGCAGTGTCAGTCCCCCATACTGTCAGGCCCAGCAGTGTCGGTCCCTCATACTGTCAGGCCCAGCAGTGTCGGTCCCTCATACTGTCAGGCCCAGCAGTGTCAGTCCCCCATACTGTCAGGCCCAGCAGTGTCAGGCCCCCATACTGTCAGGCCCAGCAGTGTCAGGCCCCCATACTGTCAGGCCCAGCAGTGTCAGTCCCCCATACTGTCAGGCCCAGCAGTGTCAGGCCCCCATACTGTCAGGCCCAGCAGTGTCAGTCCCTCATACTGTCAGGCCCAGCAGTGTCGGTCCCACCGTACTGTCAGGCCCAGCAGTGTCGGTCCCCAGTACTGTCAGGCCCAGCAGTGTGGGTCCCCCATACTGTCAGGCCCAGCAGTGTCCGTCCCCCATACTGTCAGGCCCAGCAGTGTCAGTCCCCCATACTGTCAGGCCCAGCAGTGTCAGTCCCTCATACTGTCAGGCCCAGCAGTGTCGGTCCCCCATACTGTCAGGCCCAGCAGTGTCAGTCCCTCATACTGTCAGGCCCAGCAGTGTCGGTCCCCCATACTGTCAGGCCCAGCAGTGTCAGTCCCTCATACTGTCAGGCCCAGCAGTGTCAGGCCCCCATACTGTCAGGCCCCCATACTGTCAGGCCCAGCAGTGTCAGGCCCCCATACTGTCAGGCCCAGCAGTGTCAGTCCCTCGTACTGTCAGGCCCAGCAGTGTCAGTCCCCCGTACTGTCAGGCCCAGCAGTGTCGGTCCCCCGTACTGTCAGGCCCAGCAGTGTCGGTCCCCCGTACTGTCAGGCCCAGCAGTGTCGGTCCCCCGTACTGTCAGGCCCAGCAGTGTCGGTCCCCCATATCGTCAGGCCCAGCAGTGTCGGTCCCCCATATCGTCAGGCCCAGCAGTGTCGGTCCCCCGTACTGTCAGGCCCAGCAGTGTCCGTCCCCCATATCGTCAGGCCCAGCAGTGTCGGTCCCCCGTACTGTCAGGCCCAGCAGTGTCGGTCCTCCGTACTGTCAGGCCCAGCAGTGTCCGTCCCCCATACTGTCAGGCCCAGCAGTGTCGGTCCCCCATACTGTCAGGCCCAGCAGTGTCGGTCCCCCGTACTGTCAGGCCCAGCAGTGTCGGTCCTCCGTACTGTCAGGCCCAGCAGTGTCGGTCCCCCGTACTGTCAGGCCCAGCAGTGTCCGTCCCCCATACTGTCAGGCCCAGCAGTGTCGGTCCCCCATACTGTCAGGCCCAGCAGTGTCGGTCCCCCGTACTGTCAGGCCCAGCAGTGTCGGTCCTCCGTACTGTCAGGCCCAGCAGTGTCCGTCCCCCGTACTGTCAGGCCCAGCAGTGTCCGTCCCCCATACTGTCATGGCCCAGCAGTGTCCGTCCCCCATACTGTCAGGCCCAGCAGTGTCGGTCCCCCGTACTGTCAGGCCCAGCAGTGTCGGTCCTCCGTACTGTCAGGCCCAGCAGTGTCGGTCCCCCGTACTGTCAGGCCCAGCAGTGTCGGTCCCCTGTACTGTCAGGCCAGGAGGGTAAATAGATTTTTAGGTGGAAATTCTGTTTACTGTTGAATGTAATGACAGTTTCCAGATCTCCATCTTCCTGTACTGAAAAGTAGAAACTCAAAATTACATTAAAAATAAAAAAAATTCCTTTAGATGAAGAAGATCTGACAGCAGAGCCCCCTGAGCCCCTGCGGAGCCGCACCCCGGGAAGTTCTGGAGTCCATGTTGGATTTTCTAGGTCCGGTTACTGCTCCACTAACACAACGGCTGCAGGTCCTGGCACTTTCTCCTATAAGGGCTGACAATGTGATTTACATCTCCTGCAACTACGATGCAACCTGTAACCTGTAACTGTGTCAGCGAGGGCCGGGCACGAGCGAACATTAAAAGCGCATTGTTTTTATAGGACTGAGGAGCATTATTAAACCCTCACATAAAGCCTCCATTATTACCCTCACAACAAACACAAGTATTTTGGAAATAAAGTGAAGAACGCCAGGATCATTCTGTTCTGATGGCGGCGACCCAAGAAAAGACGGTGAGACAATGAGGTCACAGATACCAGGAACTGATCAGCAGCAGAACCAGAAGAACAACCTCAAGCAAAAAACTCCCAAAAATCTGGTGTGGTCCCGATAAGATTTCAGAGATACTGTCTGTGGACACATGAAACAGGGCAGCGCCTGCACAAGATGAGACGCACGTCACACAATGCAGGATCACAGGAGCGTCTGTATGAGAGGAGCATCGCACCGTGCACAACGCAGGATCACGGGAGCGTCTGTATTAGATGAGAGGAGCATTGCACCGTGCACAACGCAGGATCACAGGAGCGTCTGTATGAGAGGAGCATCGCACCGTGCACACTGCAGGATCACGGGAGCATCTGTATGAGATGAGAGGAGCATCGCACCGTGCACACTGCAGGATCACGGGAGCATCTGTATGAGATGAGAGGAGCATCGCACCGTGCACACTGCAGGATCACGGGAGCATCTGTATGAGATGAGAGGAGCATCGCACTGTGCACAACGCAGGATCACGGGAGCATCGCACCGTGCACAACGCAGGATCACGGGAGCGTCTGTACGAGATGAGAGGAGCATCGCACCGTGCACAACGCAGGATCACGGGAGCGTCTGTACGAGATGAGAGGAGCATCACACCATGCACAATGCAGGATCACGGGAGCGTCTGTACGAGATGAGAGGAGCATCACACCATGCACAATGCAGGATCACGGGAGCGTCTGTACGAGATGAGAGGAGCATCGCACCGTGCACAACGCAGGATCACGGGAGCGTCTGTATTAGATGAGAGGAGCATCGCACCGTGCACAACGCAGGATCACAGGAGCGTCTGTACGAGATGAGAGGAGCATCGCACCGTGCACAACGCAGGATCACGGGAGTGTCTGTACGAGATGAGAGGAGCATCGCACCGTGCACAACGCAGGATCACAGGAGCGTCTGTACGAGATGAGAGGAGCATCGCACCGTGCACAACGCAGGATCACAGGAGCGTCTGTACGAGATGAGAGGAGCATCGCACCGTGCACAACGCAGGATCAGGGGAGCGTCTGTATGAAATGAAAGGAGCATCGCACCGTGCACAACGCAGGATCACGGGAGTGTCTGTACGAGATGAGAGGAGCATCGCACCGTGCACAACGCAGGATCACGGGAGCGTCTGTACGAGATGAGAGGAGCATTGCACCGTGCACAACGCAGGATCACGGGAGTGTCTGTACGAGATGAGAGGAGCATCGCACCATGCACAACATCAGGAACCTGGCAGAGACTACAGGAGAGGTCAGTCACACCGAACAGTGCACGACATCAGGAACATCACAGCAGCTAACGTGGTGCACAGTGCATGACATCAGGAACCTGGCAGGGACTATAGGAGATAAATGTCACACCGCACAGCACCTGAGATGACAGCAGTGTTGCATGGTGCACCCTGTAACTTCTGAGAAGTGTGTGATATCAGGGACAGGGCAGGGTATGTGCTAGAGGAGCATCACATGGTAGCCAGTGCACAATGTCAGGAACAGGGAAGGGTCTCAATGAGACGAGACAAGCATCACACGGTGTACAGTGCACAACATCAGGAACAAAACTGCAGCACCTGCAAGGAATGAGATGAACCTCACGCAGGGAATAATGCACGAGGTCAGGAGCACGGCAGCATCTGTACAAGATGAGACTAACGTCACACACCGCGCACAGTGCACAATGCCAGGACCATGGAGGGAGATGGATTAAAAGATCAATCATGAGAATTCACAGACTACATATAAGACGGGTACACAACAATCTGAACAGTGAGGTCCAGGCCTCAGGATTCTCAGAATTCAGGGCAGTAAGCTGGTTGCACAGCTCGCTGATAAGTTCTCGGCCTCCGGCAGGTTCCCGGCTCCAGGAATGATTTATAATATTACAGGCTACAAACTAGTGGAGCGCTCAGAGCCTGCGGGGAGTAATCTGCATTACCGCTCCATCTCACAACCCACAAAACGTGCACAAAACCCATTTCCAGCTAATGAAATAGAAGCTCATTACAGGGTCAGGGCAGGCGGCAGAGGAAGCAGCATTAGGTGCAACTGGGAACCAGCAAACATGGACGACTGCAAAAAACCCCAAACATGTCAATGAATAGTCAGCAGTGCACACAGGGCGGTGTGCGGTGATCTCTGCGGAGCTAGCCCCTTACTCTATACATATATGTGTGTGCACAGCACAGGTATCTGCACTAATGGCTCATGGTGTGGCCAGTAACAATATCTATGCTAAAACCTGACAAAATGAAGGCCTGGAGGGGCAATAAAGCCCTAGGACACCAGGACGTCGCCCTTCTGGCCATACTGGCAGTCTGCTCTGAGGAACAGGTTCTCCCGCATTGTTCTGGCAGGATCGCACTTCAAAGTGACTATATTTAGGTCAAAAGAAAAACTCTACATTCAGAAGTGACGGCTCCGGAGAGTTCACTCTGTATGACGTGACAATGGGGGACAGTGGAGGGCCCGGCCGCTCTCGCCTGGTATCAGATATTAGATTAGGGTTATGGTGATGGCGAATGTTCACCCCCACATAAAACAGCAGGAGATGGAGGTCAGCAGGGTCACATTAAGACAAACTGTGGCCCTGGACAAAATAGAAAAGTGGGGCCCAAAAGGCTGATAAACCGGCAGTGGCAGCTCCTTAATAAGACCTCATTTATGACCCCAAAACAGTAACAAGGACCCCCTTCCTTATGACCACCATTGCAGCATGTAATAGATTATACATCATAGTCCCAGTGTATAAGCAGTGCCCCATATCAGTAACACCCCCTCATAAATAATACCGCTCCCATATAGTCTGCCTTGTTCATAAATGAAATTGGCGGTGCGTCATATAGTCTGAATGTGGACCATACGAGGGCAGCGGCGGCGGAGAACTGCAGCATCACCTCACTCCTGCAGCCGCTGGTGTCCTGTAATGGCAGGAGTGCGCTGATGTGTCCCGGCGGCTAAAACCCTTCCCGGCATCCGCCGGTCTATTACAACCGATACTGGGTCTGTAAGGACAATGGCGACCGCTCTGCAGTACAACTGGCTCTCCGGAGCTAATGCCCACAGTCAGTCTTCTCTGATCGCGGACATTAATACTTCAAAGACCCCGCAAAGTTTATAACTAGTCCCCCGGGCTTCCTCTAAAACCTCAGTGCGTCTTATAGTCCGAAAAATACTATATATATATATATATATATATATATATATATATATATATATATATATATATATATATATATATATATATATATATATATATACACACTCACCGGCCACTTTATTAGGTACACCATGCTAGTAACGGGTTGGACCCCCTTTTGCCTTCAGAACTGCCTCAATTCTTCGTGGCATAGATACAACAAGGTGCTGGTAGCATTCCTCAGAGATTTTGGTCCATATTGACATGATGGCATCACACAGTTGCAGTCGCAGATTTGTCGGCTGCACATCCATGATGCGAATCTCCCGTTCCACCACATCCCAAAGATGCTCCTCTATTGGATTGAGATCTGGTGACTGTGGAGGCCATTGGAGTACAGTGAACTCATTGTCATGTTCAAGAAACCAGTCTGAGATGATTCCAGCTTTATGACATGGCATTGCATTATCCTGCTGAAAGTAGCCATCAGATGTTGGGTACATTGTGGTCATAAAGGGATGGACATGGTCAGCAACAATACTCAGGTAGGCTTTGGCGTTGCAACGATGCTCAATTGGTACCAAGGGGGGGCCCAAAGAGTGCCAAGAAAATATTCCCCACACCATGACACCACCACCACCAGCCTGAACCGTTACCGATACAAGGCAGGATGGATCCATGCTTTCATGTTGTTGACGCCAAATTCTGACCCTACCATCCGAATGTCGCAGCAGAAATCGAGACTCATCAGACCAGGCAACGTTTTTCCAATCTTCCATTGTCCAATTTCGATGAGCTTCTGCAAATTGTAGCCTCAGTTTCCTGTTCTTAGCTGAAAGGAGTGGCCCCCGGTGTGGTCTTCTGCTGCTGTAGCCCATCTGTAGCCTCAAAGTTGGACGTACTGTGCGGCGTTCAGAGATGCTCTTCTGGCTACCTTGGGTGTAACGGGTGGCTATTTGAGTCACTGTTGCCTTTCTATCAGCTGGAACCAGTCTGGCCATTCTCCTCTGACCTCTGGCATCAACAACGCATTTCCGCCCCCCACAGAACTGCCGCTCACTGGATGTTTTTTCTTTTTCGGACCATTCTCTGTAAACCCTAGAGATGGTTGTGCGTAAAAATCCCAGTAGATCAGCAGTTTCTGAAATACTCAGACCAGCCCTTCTGGCACCAACAACCATGCCACGTTCAAAGGCACTCAAATCACCTTTCTTCCCCCCCATACTGATGCTCGGTTTGAACTGCAGGAGATTGTCTTGACCATGTCTACATGCCTAAATGCACTGAGTTGCCGCCATGTGATTGGCTGATTAGAAATTAAGTGTTAACGAGCAGTTGGACAGGTGTACTTAATAAAGTGGCCGGTGAGTGTGTATATATATATATATATATATATATATATATACATATATATATATATATATACACACACCCTCCCCTAGTCGGTCAGCTTAGTTAAGGCCTAGAATCTGCTCCTTAAAGGGGCGTTATCACTGGGAAAAGTCATTTTTAGTGAAGCACATCCTTGCATAGGCTTTAGTAAGTCTATTCCACACCTGCCTTCTGTATGTAAATACAGAATGAGCCAGTTTTTATCCATATGCTAACCAGCTTCCAGCGAGAGCCCGAAGTCTGAGCGAGCGCTCCCGTCTCCTGTGTATACAGTACAGGCTGCTGCTGACTCGTCTCCCTGCTCTTACACACACAGCAGACAGTGCTCGCTGAGACTTCTGGTGCTCGCTAAAGGCTAATTAGAATATGGATAAAAGTGGGCTCATTCAACAACTACTGAGAGGCTTTACATACAGAAGGCAACAACTACTGAGAGGCTTTACATACAGAAGGCATGTGTGGAATAGACTTACTCAAGGCTGTGCAAGGATGTGCTGGGCACAAATGACTTTTTCCAATGACAGAGCCCCTCTAACATTCGCCATCATTTTCTATTAAAGTTTTTTAAGACTCACAAAAAGGTAAAATTGTTCCTGGGGTTCTGTAAACCTGAAGATGTGACACAAACCGCAGGAATATAAACGTCAGCCCAACAATAAGGCCAGATAGGAGTTATACAACCAGATGGCGACAGAATCGCTGTGAGATTATAAGAAGAGGTGACGGCCGAGCAGAACATTGTATAGTATAAAACAGTCACCGGGCTCCGCACTTCACCTCTCCGCGCTCCCCGTCACCCAGAGCTGGCACTCATTGGTAGAAATATCACAAAGAGCAGCAGGACATGACCGAGTATAAGGAGTCTGTACCGGACTGGCGCACTACTCCTATACTGCTGCTGCCCACTGCTCCTATACTGCTGCTGCCCACTGCTCCTATACTGCTGCCCACTGCTCCTATACTGCTGCCCACTGCTCCTATACTGCTGCCCACTGCTCCTATACTGCTGCCCACTGCTCCTATACTGCTGCCCACTGCTCCTATACTGCTGCCCACTGCTCCTATACTGCTGCCCACTGCTCCTATACTGCTGCCCACTGCTCCTATACTGCTGCCCACTGCTCCTATACTGCTGCCCACTGCTCCTATACTGCTGCCCACTGCTCCTATACTGCTGCCCACTACTCCTATACTGCCCACTGCTCCTATACTGCTGCCCACTGCTCCTATACTGCTGCCCACTGCTCCTATACTGCTGCCCACTGCTCCTATACTGCTGCCCACTGCTCCTATACTGCTGCCCACTGCTCCTATACTGCTGCCCACTGCTCCTATACTGCTGCCCACTGCTCCTATACTGCTGCCCACTGCTCCTATACTGCTGCCCACTGCTCCTATACTGCTGCCCACTACTCCTATACTGCCCACTACTCCTATACTGCCCACTGCTCCTATACTGCTGCCCACTGCTCCTATACTGCTGCCCACTGCTCCTATACTGCTGCCCACTGCTCCTATACTGCTGCCCACTACTCCTATACTGCCCACTACTCCTATACTGCTGCCCACTGCTCCTATACTGCTGCCCACTGCTCCTATACTGCTGCCCACTGCTCCTATACTGCTGCCCACTGCTCCTATACTGCTGCCCACTACTCCTATACTGCCCACTACTCCTATACTGCCCACTGCTCCTATACTGCTGCCCACTGCTCCTATACTGCTGCCCACTGCTCCTATACTGCTGCCCACTGCTCCTATACTGCTGCCCACTGCTCCTATACTGCTGCCCACTGCTCCTATACTGCTGCCCACTACTCCTATACTGCTGCCCACTACTCCTATACTGCTGCCCACTGCTCCTATACTGCTGCCCACTACTCCTATACTGCCCACTGCTCCTATACTGCTGCCCACTGCTCCTATACTGCTGCCCACTACTCCTATACTGCTGCCCACTACTCCTATACTGCTGCCCACTACTCCTATACTGCTGCCCACTACTCCTATACTGCTGCCCACTACTCCTATACTGCTGCCCACTACTCCTATACTGCTGCCCACTACTCCTATACTGCCCACTGCTCCTATACTGCTGCCCACTACTCCTATACTGCTGCCCACTACTCCTATACTGCTGCCCACTACTCCTATACTGCTGCCCACTACTCCTATACTGCTGCCCACTACTCCTATACTGCTGCCCACTACTCCTATACTGCTGCCCAATAACCCAGCAACCAACTGCCCCCTACAGAACAAGTCACCATTGTGCGGGGACCAGGGGGTGACACGAGACGTCTACAAGGTAAGTCTGGGCCATCTCATGTTTAACATCAGGTCAGTGGGCGAGAGAACACGAGGGGCCAGGAGCGGACGCTGCAGCCAAAACACCCCAAAAATCACTGACACGACAGGAGCGTCCCTAATAATAGGTAGCAAGGAATCCCATCATATGGCAAACACACAGCGAGAGGTAACGCAGCTGGAGCGCGAGGAGCAGAACATGTGACCGACCACGCGGTGCGGCTTCACACACTCACCTTCCTCACATCTGAGCTCTTTGGTTCCGTCGTCCAGGTAATAATTCGGGAGACAGCGAGCCGCGTCTCACTGGAGTTCACAAAATCTGTGGGGTCCATCTGCCGAGCAAGCGACTCGATATACTTCAGAATGGCGACCTTCACCTGCGGGGGAGAGAGAGGAACTTGTAGAGATCCCCGGTAATGAGGTGAGGAAGGTTCTAGAGCGGCACAAGACACAACGGCACCAACCTTCAGATTCGGAGTCTGTGTCTGATCCACAATGAATCTCATCAGGATGTTAAACTGCTGATCAAATGGGAAGGAATCTCTGCAAAAAGCAAAATACAGACGTCAGAACCCGAAAGATCACAGCAGAGGTGACCGGGGTGACAGCGAATACTGCAGCGCCCCCCGAGACAGCACCAGACCTTACACACTGCACCATGATCGGGGGGAAGCCACTCTGCTTAGAGGAAGGTAACAGAATAAAGATTTCACAAAACACATTTTTAGGTCAAACGTTTAAGAATTGCTAATATTTTTTTCTTCATTTAACTATTAAAAAAAAAAAATCCTATAATCCTGCAATTTTCACTCTGACCACTAGGAAGCAATCACTTCAGTTATATCAGAGACAGGATTACAACAGAAGATAACACCTCTGCCGACCCCTCATTACTGATTTACTTCCTGGCAGCATCTCGCTCGCCATCGCTCCAGTCTGCGCAATGCCGACAGCTCCAGAGCACTAGTGTACAGAAAGCGGCTGCAGCATCTAGTGAGGGTTTTATCTCATCAGAGAGGTGGATTATAAGGCCAACCATTGCCCAGCTCTGTTGTGAGAGAGAACACTTGCCGGATGCTGCAGCCGAGTATCATCATCTCTCTGCCTGCAGCAGCTCCTCCTCTCTCCATAGACTTTAATGGGCTGTAAGCGGAGCTTCCGGTGTACACGCTGCAGACTTCATCAGTATTCAGCGATAAGTGCAGGATCAGAAGGGAAATAAGTAGAAAGGAGCTATTTTCTTTAATAAAATGTACCCCAGCATTTCCCATGAACTATAGATTTGTGATATTTAGAATAAAGTTGTTCTGACGTTTAATAAATTCAGTGATGGTGCGGAGCAATGTCTGTACTAATGAGCAGAGAGCCGCACTCTCTTCCTGATGACACAGGCGTAGACATGGAGTGACACTAGATTATTTGGCGCTGCTCCGGCTTGATAAGATCTGCTCTCCACAATGTGCGCAGGGTTTATGTGATGAGTTTACTGCAGCGCTGACATAATCCTCCCCACACAGACGGCTTCAGGACACCTCATTTACTTTATAGGATCACAATCGCAGCGACGCGTTTCCCTATCACAGGTGAGATGGTCAGTACACGATGTTCTCAATAAAAGGCTGGGAACGGCCCGAGCTGATGTCATCGTCCTCTACCCACCTGGTCACATCCAAGGCCTTCTGCACTTTGGCCTGTACTGATCCCAGCAGGTCGGCGCCCATTTTCTTCAGAAGCTGTGTAAGTAAGATGAAGAGCCAGTCCTGGAGATCATCCTTGTGGATGATGACGAAATCCACCAATGTTTCCAGGAACATGCTGAAGACCTGAGACAATGAAATACTGGGGGTTACAGGGGGCGCGGGGGAGGAGAGGACGAGGCTACAGAGAACATGGCGGCTATGCCGAGGGAAGGAACATATAAAGAGATCCAGGCCCATCATGGAAACTACAACATCTGATGTAAGAGCTGATCCCCGGGTGTAATGAGCAGACCTTCAGAACAGACAAACAGTGACCCTGAACTAAAAGTCATCTTCAAAATCACATCTGAGGATCAGGAGCAGGAGCCACAACCTGACCCAGATGTCACCTGAAGTCTGAACTTGTGACAGATCTGCCCACACTGAAACAAAACTTCACCACTGTACACAGTTTGCCCTTATTGCAAATATAAAGCTGTGTGGATCAGTCTACAATCAGCTCCACCTACAATCTGTATCTGTATACAATGAGTGTCCTCTAGTGGTGATTGTATAAACCTGTATACAATGAGTGCCCTCTAGTGGTGACTGTATAAACCTGTATACAATGAGTGCCCTCTAGTGGTGACTGTATAAACCTATATACAATGAGTGCCCTGTAGTGGTGACTGTATAAACCTGTATACAATGAGTGCCCTCTAGTGGTGACTGTATAAACCTATATACAATGAGTGCCCTCTAGTGGTGACTGTATAAACCTGTATACAATGAGTGCCCTCTAGTGGTGACTGTATAAACCTGTATACAATGAGTGCCCTCTAGTGGTGACTGTATAAACCTGTATACAATGAGTGCCCTCTAGTGGTGACTGTATAAACCTGTATACAATGAGGTGCCCTCTAGTGGTGACTGTATAAACCTGTATACAATGAGTGCCCTCTAGTGGTGACTGTATAAACCTGTATACAATGAGTGCCCTCTAGTGGTGACTGTATAAACCTGTATACAGTGAGCTCCCCCTAGTGGTGACTGTATAAACCTGTGTCTTGCATACAGTGGTAACTCCAGACAGACTTGTCACTGAGATCTACACTGGAGTTCTGACTACAATAACGGATATGGAACCAAGTACAGAATCCTTCATATAATTGGTGAGAGCTCCTATAAGAACACACCTATATATGTGATGCTGTCTGGACATGAACTGCCTAAACAATTACATGGCTCCTATATCTGAATAATAACACACCAGCTGTGCCCATGTGATGGGTGACTGAGCGGCCATCTTTAGGGTGTAGATGTCTCTCATTTCTGAGTTTCTCAGTCTTGTGAGAGGAGATTTATCAAAACTGGTGAAAAATTATAACAAAGCAACAGAGCGGGATGTCTGGAGTAAGACTAAGGGTGTGTTCACACGGGAGTTTTTTACCAGTGGATTTTGATGCAGAATCTAGCTAGTAGCGGGAAAAAAGCGGGATGCCCTAACTGGCTGCGGCGCCCGCGGCTTGTGACACACTCCTGTTTAGGCCCAATCACTCGGGATGCTGATGCATTGTATTGGCTCCCAGTCACAGCTAGCCACACAGAGGTTTGCACGCTGGAAACCATTTTCTGAAGTGTGAACATGCCCTAAAAAGCCAAAAGGTTCATCCTGAATAGATGCCACAGGTCCAGCTGCCCCATAGCCCACTCCATGTGGTTGTTTCTACACTGGAGGCGGCTTGACTTACGGCAGTGACTGGAAAAATGCTGCAAATCTGCTGTGACGAGGGAGGCGCAGCAAGAAATCTGATGGGATGTGTAAGTGTATTATAGTGAGAGGCCTCGGCATCAGCACAGCCGCCCACAGGGAAGGGGCAAGGCATGAAGACCCCCTAGAGGAGACCCCTAGCACCCCCTGCACAGTCAGGATCTATCAGGATAACCACGCGCTAAACAAAAGATGGCCCCAACTTTCTGCACCCTAAGACCGCGGCCTGCGTGTCATGTGGACATAAGTCTGTATTATAACCAGAGCCAATGTCTAACCAAACTCCAGGAAACCCCGAACTGGCAAATCTGTAAAGAAAAAACACAAGTGTGGAGCAAGATGGAGAAGAGACAAAAAGACAAGACTTACTCTCTGGGGTGAGATCCACAGCACGGCAGAGCATGCAATAAAACAGAGCACACGTTAGTACATGTCATGGATACAGAGAGGTCCCCTCCCCCACAATACCAGTGTAGTCGCCATTACCCTTATAACCTACATGACCAGAAATAATATAAGCAATGCTACAGAGCGATATATATCTATATACACACTGAATCCTTGCGGCACTAAGAATGCTCCGCACTCCGCTATCACCACCCTGGGGGGTGTTCAGTGACATCACTAGGACATTGGATGGCTCCGTCCCTCACCTGCCTCTGATGCTCAGCACAACCTCATTCACACCAGAGATTAAAAGGGTTTCCAGGACTTATTCACTGATCTGTTAGTATGAGCAGGAGTCCGACCCCCGGGACCCCCCACAGCTCACATGGAGTCTGTTCACAGCTCAGTCCCATACAAGTGAGGCCGGGTCACATTTGCGTTGGAGTCTCTGTAGAAGGACGTTTCAGTATGAACTTACAATCTATAGGGTCTGCGGATAATCGCTGTTTTAGCAATCGCTGCTCTCCGTCATTCGGATCCCCTGGCAGAGCCCAACACTAGTGTGAACCTGGCTGTAATGGAGCCAGACTGCAATACCATAAACAGCCACTCTACAAATGGATGGCGCTGCACTCACCCAAACATAAAGGTCTGTACGTCAGCTGATCAGTGAGGGGCCCGGGGGCCAGAACCCCACTGAGCGTCAACTGAAGATTAAAGGTTAGTTCATTTAATAAGTCTGGAAAACCCCTTTAAGAAGTGGGGCTCTGCTCAAGCAGCCATGTCATTACTTACAGTGATAGCAGCCTCATGCTCCAAGGAGAAAACCTAAACACAAGCAACCAGCTTCAGATGCAGAGGAGCAGCCGCGATGTGTATGTGTGTGTGTATATGTATGTGTGCATGTATATGTATGTGTGTGTATATATATGTGTGTGTGTATATGTATGTATGTGTGTGTGAGAGATCCTTTGAACTGTGAGTGATAGGTTCTGGAGTCTGTGGCCCTATGGACTTGGCTCTACAAGCCATGTATGATCTTCTGGGCTCGCAGGTAGTACACAGCCAGTCACAGACTACAGTAAATCGTATCCGATAGTCTGTCCACAAGGAGCCGTACGGGCACTATGTATCTGACTGCTATATGTGTTAGTGATAGTGTGCATACATATCACCTGCGTGTTACCCGCGCCTCACAGCACCATCTGCTTCCTTCAGTGAGCCCGGGCTGCAAAACAAGGAGGTGTATCGGACCTGTCCTGCATACCTGGGCCTAAGATCATAAATGGATGTGTATATTGGGCCATAGAAACAAACGCGTCAGTGTAACACACTGACAAAGCACATGGCTGTGTTCATGGAGCCTTACTTTAGAGAAATCCAGCAGCCACCCCCATAAGTGACCCTCCATGCACCCAGAAAACGCCATGCAATGCTAGGACTGCAAATCTCAATGACACCAAAGTCACCCCACTCACTCTGGACCATTGTAGCTGTATGTAAACTGATGCAGGTCCAGGTCAATGTCACGTGGCCAAGCACAAGACTGGTCAGATATAATACATGGTTTACCGAAACCAAAGCCCAGGACCCCAGCACAGTGTCTATAGGTTACAGTCATTTCTGCAGAAATAAA
>NC_134272.1:95096124-95148624 GCF_031893055.1 Leptodactylus fuscus
GCGGGATGGGCAAAACCTTCTCTAATCCAAGTCCTGGGAAGAAGGAGGAGCACACAACTTTCCAAGCATCCTGAGAACTGATAATATTACAAGTGAAGTGGAGCCATGCGGAGACCCCCGAGGGGCCACAACCATGGGAACTAATCCAACCAGCTACAGTGCGGTGTGAGGATGGCGGCCATTACCCAGACTCCACCATATGGGAATGTAAGAGAAGGGGGATCGCCTCAAGACTCTTTACACCCTCCTTCCCCTCCAGGCTATAAAGTGGTCGGAGAGAGACCCCATCTGTCATCTCTAACCCCACCAGTCTCCTCCATTACTGACAGCTGAGGTTCTGGTGCAATGTCAGGACAACATGCATACTGCAGCAAAGAGTGGAGACCTAACCTCATAATGTAGAGCTGGAGATAGGACACCACAAACATGGAGGGTCTCACAGGAGATGGATCTGAGCCGACCACAAGATCAGCACCCTAAACCCAAAAACTAAGCCTCCAAACACAGCGCACCCTGGCGGCAGGGAGCGCACCCCAAAAGGAAACGCAAACATGAAAATAATACAGAGAATGAGCATGAACAGAAATCACAAAGCGAGACGTAATGGCCTAAACAAAATGGCGAGAGGTGAGGGATGTTGTGGACATGCAGGCGAGGGGCGATACAAGCAGATGGAGGATGAGGCGGGCATGCAGTTAGCTCCGGATCACCTGACTGCCCCACAGACTCGGAGGTGGAGAGCGCACTAGTGGACCTGGAATGACGTCGAGAGGCTGCAAGAAGAAGGAATGGCAAACACCCAAAGGGTTAACACGCAGATAACAGACAGAAGCAGCGTCCACATATGAGCCTGAGATTACTGAGGATCCCAGGGGGTGGATATGTGACAAGAAGCAGAGGGTGAGCTGAATGGGAGAGACTGAGACAAGCTGGAGGATTCGGAGCAGATCTCCAGATACAGCAGAGTCTGTGATGGTTCTTACCTGACACCATTACCTACATGGCTACGGGGCAGGACAGGGACTACAGGTTCAGTTACATTGCATGTCCTGCCCTCTGCTGGTGAACAGAGGAAAAAACCCTCATCTACTATCAGGTTGTGAGCCCGGATTAACCCCCGCCGCTGCCGTAACATGGGACGTTGTAACTACACCCGGCAGCCCAGTCTCTGCCTGTCAGACGGTGGCACTTCTGGTCTTGCTCTGACAGGAGTATTATAGCACAACCTATTCTCATTTTCACATCCATCATTGGGATCATTCTCAGACAAATCACAATACAAGGACCACAAAAACAAGACACACAAGATGGAAAGGTTCATCCACGCAACAGTATACAGGAGACGGGAAGGTGGGATTAGTAAGGGTTAAACATCCATGCAAAGGAAGACACTCCGTACAGATCGCATCTAATACACATTAGGCCTTGGGCTTCATCTGTAGTAAATAAATCTGATGAGGAGGCAGAAGACTGCGGCATCATAAGGTCGGGGGACCCCTACAGGGATGGACTCAAATGGGAGGCCGTATGGGGGTTGTGGTGCGATAGCTGGATATACTACAGTATATATGGAGCAGAAGCCGGGCCCCTTAGTGGCCAGTCACCCCTCACAATAGTAACCTGTATGGAGGAGGCGTGGGACACTCTGGAGCCCCAGCTATAAGATATGGCTTATAGGAGGAGTGCAACTAAAACCTATGAGGCCTCATATATAGCTTTCCCCATGACACTACGAGCCGCCTCATACCATACGAAACACATGAGAGCCCGGTCATCATGTTTTAGGGTGGTTAAGGAGGGCACGGACTGGTCCTGAGCGCTGACAGCACAGGGATTAGCTGGGGTAAGGATCGTGTAAAATAAAGGGATTTCAATGTGCCAATACTTACCAAGAGGTGCAAAGCCCCTGGCGGGACTTGTATCCCGGCTGCTCTCTCGGCTGGTGTCGCGGCTGCACCCCTGACTCATGCTGGGTCGGGGGATGCGGCTGCTCCGGGCTAGCATGCGATGTGGAAAAGCAGCACATTAATTCAAAACACATTTAACAGGCAAATTGAGAAAATCTTCAATGAAGCGAGAGGTTAATGCGTTACATTAATGAGAGAACACCCCGAACCACACGTATAAGGAGGAGCCGCGCCAAAGTCAGCACCGCTAAGGAGGATAGCAAGAGATCAGAAGTGAACGAAAGAGCCCAATGTGGGGCAACTGTGAGGAGAAGGACAAGCAGCCGGTGCCCATGTCCACACCTAGACACCCCCCCCCCCCCCCCAAATCTGCTGAGTATCGCACTCATTAAATGCCGTGTGTAAATACAGAGAGGAGACGCGGCCTGTGGCGTGGATTAGTACAGGCCAGGTAAACCGCACAGCACAGAGCAGGGTCTGAACAGTCATCAAAGACAATCCTACAGAGGCCAGGAACTGCGACAGAAGTGCAGGAGGACTGCGTACACAGAACGGGCCTGCAATCAAAAGGATACAAACCCTACACCCAAATATTAGGCCCCCTAAATGACCTGAAGGCCGAGAGGTGTCCACACTAATACGGCAAAAAAAAGTGAATCAATGTAATATGTAAGGGGCTGCATGAGGCCCCCTAATATGTGAGACCCCTAATACGTGAGGCCGCCTAATATGTGAGACCCCTAATACGTGAGGCCGCCTAATATGTGAGACCGCCTAATATGTGAGACCCCTAATATACTAGGCATTGGGTAATGTGACTAAGAGAACAGAGACCACACTAAGATCCTTATTTATCGTGCTCTGGATACTTTCAGTGTTGCTGTTTGTCCTTGTACTCCGGTCCCTGGTTTGTATTGTGTGTGTGTGTGTGTGTGTGTGTGTGTGTGTGTGTGTGTGTGTGTGTGTGTATGTATATATATATATATATATATATATATATATATGTGTATGTATGTATGTGTGTATGTATGGTTGTATGTATGTATGTGTGTGTATGTATGTGTCTGTATGTATGTATGGTTGTTTGTATGAATGTATATATGTATGTATGTGTGTGTCTATATGAATGTATGTATGTATATATGTGTGTATGTATGTATGTATGTATATATATATATATGTATGTGTGTGTGTGTGTCTATATGTATGTATATAAGTGTTTGTATATACCTCCCAGCAGATCTTACATGTCTCAGTATTGTATAGTATTGGTATGGCGATCTACCCCCTGGGGTCAGGGACACGACCCTGCACTGTCCACAGACACTTCACAAGACTCTGATCTACTGTAAATCTTCGGGACATACAGATACGGCTTCTAACTTCTGCATTAAAATATTAGGAGGTAAAACCCCCAAGACCCCCCGTCATGGCCTCCTTACCCAGTCCAATTCTACTGGGGCTGGTCTCGCGGCTGCAGCCCTGACTGCGGGGGATCTTGCTCCTTTTCTCAGACGTCGGCACTTGCGGGACCCTCTGAGCACTGGTTGCCAGTCCGTATCCACTGCTCAACAATTTCCCAGGAGAACTGGAGCGGCTGCCGGCTATAACGAGAGAATGTGGATGAGTAGAATACAGACAATATGGCGGCCATCTAACTATATGGATGATGCTATGGAGCACAGTGACCTCACTACTACAATGCAGTGCACAGACACCCTCCCCCTGGACACTTCTATACAGGTGAAGCAACACAGCATAGCATGACAGTGCCAATGTAAAATTTGGGGTGGCATTTGTCCCAATAACGGGTGGAAGTGAGACAATTGTGCAATTAGACTGTCTCACAGAGAGAACACACTGTCCGCTACCTAGAAGAGCGAGGAGTGTTCAGCCAAACGCCTGATGTGTCTGGCTCGCTGCCACCGCCTGCTCTACAAGCTTCATTGTCCTAAATTTGTGAGAACTTGGCACCTAAGACAGTGGTCCCCACATTGTAGAGAAGTGCCAGGGAAGGCTGCCGTCAGCAACTACACAAGGATGCACCACAGGTCGCCTACACAGAATAATCACAGAGGAAGCACAGGGAGGAGGCCCGGGGGCAGGGAGGAGGCCCAGGGAGGAGGCCCAGGGGGCAGGGAGGAGGCCCAGGGGGCAGGGAGAAGGCCCAGGGAGGAGGCCCAGGGGGCAGGGAGAAGGCCCAGGGAGGAGGCCCAGGGGGCAGGGAGAAGGCCCAGGGGGCAGGGAGAAGGCCCAGGGGGCAGGGAGAAGGCCCAGGGGGCAGGGAGAAGGCCCAGGGGGCAGGGAGGAGGCCCAGGGGGCAGGGAGGAGGCCCAGGGGGCAGGGAGGAGGCCCAGGGGGCAGGGAGGAGGCCCAGGGAGGAAGCCCAGGGAGGAGGCCCAGGGGGCAGGGAGGAGGCCCAGGGGGCAGGGAGGAAGCCCAGAGGGCATGGAGGAGGTCCAGGGGCAGGGAAAAGGCCCAGGGGGGGGGAAGAAGGCCCGGGGGGGGGGGGGGGGGAGGGAAGGGAGGAGACCTGGGGGGGGGGGGAGGGAGGAGGCCCGGGGGGAAGGGTGAAGGCCCGTGTGTGTGTGGGGGGGGGGGGGGGGGGGGAGAAGGGAGGAGGCCCAGAGGGGAAGGGAGGAGGCCCGGGGGCAGGATCTTACCACTGGCTGGATTTGCTGATCGGGATCCTTTAGCATGAAAGCAGGAGGAGGACAGTAAAGAGGGATTAAGAGAATATACACAGTACAGAGCCCAGAATAGTCAGGAGACAGGACAATCATGGACAGGCAGACACTACAGACACGCCGGGTGCTTACGCTGCGACTGCGACACAATCTTGGCTCGGCTTCGGCCCCGAGTGTCGGCCTGAGCGGAGGTGGTGCTGCTGGTGCTCCCTGAGCTCTGCCTCCTGGTGCGGATCCGTCCTGTCAAAAGATACAAAGTCAGATGAATGCTGAAGTTCAATGGTCGACTGCGCCCCCGAAATAACCAACAACCCGAAAACCATCATCATGACAAAATCTAAATATCAACTAAACCAATAAGTAACAACATGTAACATACCTGAGAGGCTGCAAACCCCGGACCAAGGGCCCGACCCTACACAGGACACCAACTACATATAGCGGGGATCAACAATCCCTCCGACAAAGCAGAACTACAGGAACATGTACAGAAAGGGGGCGCAGCGTGGCCATCACATGTGTAACACTCCGGATAGAGAACAATCACCTCTGAGCAACATCACAAAGAAGAGTCACAGGAATAATCTCCATAACAGGAATCACCCTGAGGAGAGGAAGAAGCTACAAACCCAGAGCTGCGCTCATATAATAGAGGGACAGTAAGTAACTGAGCACTGTACACAGACAAGCAGAATACTGAGCGCAGCTCTGGAGTATAATACAGGATAAGTAATGTAATGTATGT
Source organism: Leptodactylus fuscus (assembly GCF_031893055.1). Taxonomy (NCBI): domain Eukaryota; kingdom Metazoa; phylum Chordata; class Amphibia; order Anura; family Leptodactylidae; genus Leptodactylus; species Leptodactylus fuscus. The sequence continues at coordinate 95,101,464 of NC_134272.1, forward strand.
ACACAGTGACTGCACCAGCAGAATAGTGAGCGCAGCTCTGGAGTATAATACAGGATAAGTAATGTAATGTATGTACACAGTGACTGCACCAGCAGAATAGTGAGCGCAGCTCTGGAGTATAATACAGGATAAGTAATGTAATGTATGTACACAGTGACTGCACCAGCAGAATAGTGAGCGCAGCTCTGGAGTATAATACAGGATAAGTAATGTAATGTATGTACACAGTGACCAGCTGAATAGTGAGCGCAGCTCTGGAGTATAATACAGGATAAGTAATGTAATGTATGTACACAGTGACTGCACCAGCAGAATAGTGAGCGCAGCTCTGGAGTATAATACAGGATAAGTAATGTAATGTATGTACACAGTGACTACACCAGCAGAATAGTGAGCGCAGCTCTGGAGTATAATACAGGATAAGTAATGTAATGTATGTACACAGTGACTACACCAGCAGAATAGTGAGTGCAGCTCTGGAGTATAATACAGGATAAGTAATGTAATGTATGTACACAGTGACTGTACCAGCAGAATAGTGAGCGCAGCTCTGGAGTATAATACAGGAGAAGTAATGTAATGTATGTACACAGTGACTACACCAGCAGAATAGTGAGCGCAGCTCTGGAGTATAATACAGGATAAGTAATGTAATGTATGTACACAGTGACTGTACCAGCAGAATAGTGAGCGCAGCTCTGGAGTATAATACAGGATAAGTAATGTAATGTATGTACACAGTGACTGCACCAGCAGAATAGTGAGCGCAGCTCTGGAGTATAATACAGGATAAGTAATGTAATGTATGTACACAGTGACTGTACCAGCAGAATAGTGAGCGCAGCTCTGGAGTATAATACAGGAGAAGTAATGTAATGTATGTACACAGTGGCTGTACCGGCAGAATAGTGAGCGCAGCTCTGGAGTATAATACAGGATAAGTGATGTAATGTATGTACACAGTGACTGCACCAGCAGAATAGTGAGCGCAGCTCTGGAGTATAATACAGGATAAGTAATGTAATGTATGTACACAGTGACTGCTCCGGCAGAATAGTGAGTGCAGCTCTGGAGTATAACACAGGATAAGTAATGTAATGTATGTACACAGTGACTGCACCAGCAGAATAGTGAGCGCAGCTCTGGAGTATAATACAGGATAAGTAATGTAATGTATGTACACAGTGACTACTCCGGCAGAATAGTGAGCGCAGCTCTGGAGTATAACACAGGATGTAACTCAGGATCAGTAATGTAATGTAATGTATGTACACAATGATTCCACATTTACATAGATTAATTCCATATATAAGTGTAATCTGGAGCTCAGAGGTGACCACAGTTTGGTTGTAGTAAACCTTAATACTACATTGGGAAGCTGCCCCTGAATATCCAGAGTTTTGCAGAACTTTCCATATGCAGGTCTAGTGATCACCTTGTTTGCAGCCATATACAACAGATAATTATTGGCAGATCATGTGACTAATGGTGGGATGTGCAGACAATCTGAGGCAATGATCTCTGGCCTCTCCCACCGTGACCTGACAGCGGAGTATCATAATTCTGCATCAGCTGGAGTGTCAGACGGAGACCCCCAATGTCTATGATCGGCCACTAGGTGATCTGATCATAACCCATAAATACAAGTGCCAAGAAATATCCAACATGTCTGAGCACAGCGAGCCTTATTCAGAATACAATTGTCACATAATCAGATCTACACATTCCATATCAAGCAAACACTAAGAACTACACGATCCTCTACGGACTCGGCCTAACATTCCCAGCATGCAACATGTCCTGCTGTGCAGCCCAAAACTAAAGGTTAATAAACTACAGAGCGAGGCCTAAGCTACAATAATACAAGATGAGAGATGGACATGAGTCTGCGGTACAAAGTCACTGCCCCTGGACGGTCCTGAGCCCACAACTGTACAGGCGAGGAGGCCGTGACCACAATGTGCGCCCCGAGTCCAGGACCTTGTCAGGGCACAAGATATCATGTGGATTGCCAGGCACCTATTACTTATGGCTCTGACTTATTAATATCAAATGTGATCAGATTAATAAACCATAAACCTGCCAGCTGAGACAACCAAAGCTCCAGACTCTGCAGACACCCCCTGAGGGAGAGGATAGAGATCCCGGGGCAAATATCAGCAGTGACAATAAAGGACTTTCTGCACCACAGAATCTTCCATATCTGAGCAATGCCCGTGGATTGGGCGGTGGCACCATAAGCTCCTCTTCTCCCCAGAGGATAATCACGCGCCGTACATCTAGCAGGCCATCTTCCCTTGACAGTAGCCTCCTGCAATGCTCATGTTGTCCCCATAGACACGGGCACACATGTGATGATAACGGGGTGTTAGATATAAATGAGGAGTCACATCCGGGAACACTGGACTGATAAAATACATCGGCTGTACTGGGTGGGACCTAAGCCAGTGCATGCTAAGGATTTGCTGGTTGGGGCCTTATGCCTAACACCCCAATATCAAAAGTGTGCACGGGAGTAAATCTGCTGTATTTGTTAAGATTTAATATGGAACATCCCTTCCAGTCCTGACAGTCCCTTTAAGAACAGCACAATCCTCTCATGTTGCGCCCATGCTTGGTGACCATCTTTATGATTTGCTTCTTCAATCAATGGCTGATGCAAATGAAGACAAAGTGCTAACAAATCCTTGACGGTCTCTTCCGAGATCACAGCGCAATAGAAATCCAGACTGGCCATTGACGTTACTCTCTAGGACAGGTCTCTTGGAAAAGCCTTCACCCGCCATCATTGACCTTCAGATCCTCGGCCACATCTTTTATACCACAACATGAATTAGGGAGCCTTCACATGGAGTAAACGTGTGTGTATTTTTGCAAAATACACGTGTAAAATGTCATTGAAGTCAATGGGAGTCTTATTTTTACACGTGTATTTTGCAAAAATACTCGCGCGTTTACTCCGTGTGAAGGCTTCCTTATAGTGAAAAAACTAGCGGTGTCTCCGCAGCCCCGAGAACTGCTCCTGCTGTTCATTAGCTTGAGATGACGCCAGCAATGATCTCATACGATAAGCGTCCTCGGTCATAAAGTGCAGACGCTTCTCTCTTCTCATCCTGAACCTTAACAAGAGTCACCTGAGGATAGAACTGATACCTGCACACAGGCAAACCTTCTCCTATCTGACGGATTCTGGTGCAGGAACACAACAGGGAGCACAGGCCTCAACAGGGGCATAATATAACAGAAAACCTAAGATCTCCTTCAGGTACGCTGCAGTATTACCAATGGTGGTAACGGAGGATGGAGAAGAGGTGAGGGAGGGGATCATCATACCCGGAATTCAGGGCTACATCAATAACCCAGGTGTAATGACTGACCAGGGTGTGCCCTGTATGGTGGATGAATGCTGCACCCAGGCAGATTGTGCAGCGAGAGATCCAGGAGGTGAATGTACAGAACACAGACACATGATGAGGGAACCAAGCGGAAAACAGCATGCAAACCGACAGGAAACACAAATGAGTAGCAGTTACAACACGCCGGTGGACAGAGCTCTGTGGCACACAAAGCTTACCCTCAGATTTAGCAGTGGGACCATCTTTAGGCAAATTAAACAAAAAAATAAAAATAGGGAGAGGAAACAGTGGGAAAATTAGTGAGATGTGGTCGTAGTCAGCAAATCTTCATGTTAGTGTGTGATGGATGATTAACCCTTCCAGAGGATGAAACCTGTGCAGTAATGTGAGCTATACCCCAATGTGCCCATGAAGCCTGGAAATGTCCCACTGTCTGATGTGAAACGCTGAACCCTCTGCCATAGAAAGAATGAAAAAGAAGAGAAGAGCGAAGATGAAATCCCTGAGAATAGTGTGAGCTGCTGCCGTGTGTAGTGCAGGCTGCATGGAGTGAGGATGTCACACGTCTGCACAGACCCGTCCTCACCTAGGGATGCATAAGAGCCGGGGGGAAGAGCCGCCGCCGAGCTGAAGGGTGCAGGGGTAGCAGATGACGCTACTTTGGACTTGGCGCTGGCGGCTGCATTCACATCGATGTCACTGCGAGAGCGTTGTAAGAAGCCCGAAGGAGCCGAAGTCTTCACGGCCGCTGCAGAAACTGCAAGAGGAAAGGGAACAAACCAAAAGATTCAGAGACAAATCTGAGGTTCAGGCTCATGTCCAGCACCAAAACAACACTAACCTCTGGACGCTGAACTTCCTGGAGGACTTCTCTTCGTGGACAAGGGTCGACTACGAGAAATGAAAAAAGAATTAGAAAAAAGACAAACCTTAAAAGAGACATCAGAAGAGAAGTGTCAGGCCCGTCGGATCGGATTCAGTACTCAATTCACTGCCGTGTGACCATAAAGCAGGCAAGTGATGAACAGAGAGGACTAGTCGAGAGACAGCAGGTCACAGAGGAACGTAGGACTCGACCTCTCTGTGTCATATGGGGGAGGGGGAGTTGTGGTGCGCGCAGCAGGCGGGACAAGAAATTCAGCACCAGCGGTTTCACACAATTCACAGATCTGTGGCTTCTAAGGTGACAGGTTAGTAAGGCTCGGTTCACACCTGCGTCTGGATTTGGGGCTTCCATCCCCGAATCTGCTTGAAAAATACGGGTTCACGGGTAACCGCTTTTTAAGAGGATTGGGTTTCCGTCTTTCAGATCCCCAAGCAGACCAGAGAAACGGAAACCTGAACGCATGCCTGAGCCTAGCGTAAGTAGTATTAAAAACCAGCAAAATCAGCGATGCAGCCATACACCCCAATAGAGAGTCAAACCTGCCGCATGCTACACAATAAACGCAGGTCCACAGCCGTCACCTCTGTGGGGTTACTTCAGATATCCAAGGGATCGCTCATCCCCATATTGTTTATTGTGTGGAATAAATTTACTTCACTGATCAAATACAAGAAGCTTCTTATCACATAATGGTGCAGCCAAAAGAGGAAGCAAAACCTACAGCTCAATACGCATTGCCGAATGGGTGACAAAATGGAGGCCCCAAGTCACCACCGCACCAGATCTGCACTTGCACCAGCTGCATTGTACAGTAGAAGAAACTGGTGATTATATGTGTGCAGTAACAGTGACGGGTATGTGGACGCTGCACACGTGGCACAGACGTGGGACTCACTTTAGGCTTTCCTGGGAGCTGGACGAGGATCGATCTGACTGAGGGAGAGACACAATGCTGTCAGAGCTCTTGAGATGAGACTGAAGGGCCTTCTGATATGACGACTCCAGATTGTGGTATAAATGCTCCGCTTCACGACTGAAGTGACTGTGAAAACCCCAATAACATCTGCAAAAGAGGACACGAGAGATCAGTGATGGGGCGAGGGGGGGGGGGGGGGTCAGAAGACATTACACATTCTTAGCCCCCAACTTCAACAATGAAATTTGCCTATTCTAAAAAGACACTGCCAAAGATAGAGATGGAGCAAACAGACAGATGGGAATCAGAAGAAACATCTCTGCAGTAAGGCAAACCTTCAATGAGACGTCTTCAGCTGCGACCACGTCCACTGCCTATAGACGTCTTCAGCTGTGACGGACTACAATGACTACAGACGCCATCACCGCTCTCCATCAGTAATACAGTAATCCCCCCCTAGATTTACATTGCCAGTGTCACGCCAGAGTCTTTTCCACTTACTTTCGTGCGACTATCCTGGCTTCAGAGTCGGCATCGTGGATTCCTTTCTTGATGGTTTCTGCTAATACTGATATGTGCCTGGGGTGGAGAGAGCTCATATTAGTCCTGATGTGACGAAGAAACCAGCAGCAATGTCTGTCCTGGTGACACAATGAAACAAACCTCCTGCCAATCACAGCCCGGCTCATTACAAGCCATCATTAATGCCCTCATTTGAATGAGGATAAACGGGCCGAGGCTCGGGCCACATTCCTCAGCGCGGTCCTTGGGTTGTGATAGTAACACTTAAGGTGGACAAGGCGAGTTCTATAAAACAGTCTCAAGACATAAGGCGAGGTGGTGTCCTTGTACAGAACGCTGCAGTATCATCTCCCCCGAGTCCGTATCTAATAGACACGCACATACAATATATAATCACCACCCGCACACAACACAATACAGACGGACTGACCCCTTCCATTTACAATCCTGGTAACCATGTGGAGGAGCCACCGGCCTGACCTGTGAACGCGAACTACACAAATCTGCAGCATTGCCATCAAGTACAGTCTTACCTAACCCTGCCCCGGCCTCCATCCATCAGACAGAGCTGGAGCGTCTATTATTTCTCCTGTTATTTGCTAAGCAACAGCCCAAATCTATTCAGGCAGCTGCAAACACCAAGCAGACATGGCTGCAGAGACAGATGTGTCCCCAACATGCCCACAATGATGGCTGGATGCTGAGGGAATCACATATAACCCATTTATAGAGAAATGTTTGGGCTCTTCACACGTCCTTCAGGTGAGGACAGGTAATATCATGTAAGCATGGAAGGAAAGTCTAATATCCATACACATCCTCCAACACCTGCCGCCATCTTACCTCTCCAGCGAGTGCGTCTGCCATTCTTGTAGAAGTAGATCTAAGAATTCATAACAACGTCTGCAAGTAAAAGAAGTGAAATTCAGCTATCCTGGCATAGGGGAGGATACATGGCCCATATATACAGGGTATACGGCTGGAATGATATACGGAGATGATCTGACCCCCCCTAATATTGTGGAGCTGATGTACACGAGGAGGATTACAGGAGACGCCATCTTTAATCTACACGATAGCAGCCAATAAGTATCTGCATATACACAGTGCACAAGGCGGCTGACTCTTACTGACGCCGCAGATACATGAAGGATTCCCAGCTAGACAGATGCACAGGAGCTAAGAGAAGGACACAAACCTTCGGACCGCCACAGACTTGGAGGTGCAGTTACTTGTAATGATGGGTATTAGCCTTGGGACATGTGTGTGCTGCCATAATGGAGAGAATAACACAAACAATTAGTAATCATTAACCTCTGTAGGTCCATAAAAGTTACTGGATGACAGCGCGATACTCACACGTATGATTAGTCGGATGGCCACCACTCCGGAGGTCGCCATGATTTTGGCACTGTTAGGAACTAAGTTGAAAACTGTGGGCATAATTGCTTCAGCTCCATGGTCAAACTTATTCCCCAGGACAGACGAGAGGTGCCTGACAGAAAACACCAAGGAAAAGAGGATTATGCAAGAAGAGAAGAACCAAAAAAGCGAAAATCAGCAGCTTAAGCCCCCAGCACTGGCTGATGTGTCAGTGTGGCCGCTGTCATGTACTCAGCACATTCATCCGTGATCTGGAGGAAGCCGTGTGTGTGTTAGGACACGTCTGCTCCACTCACCCCAGGGTGATACAGGCTTCTCGAACCACCTGGGAACGCAAGTCCTTGGCGGAAAGCTTGAACGCTCCATCAAGCAGACGCAGGTGTTGGAAGAAATTGTCGTATTCTGCTGCTCCGGCCAAGAGAAGAGATCGGATCTTCTTAAGCTGCAACCAAGAAGAAAATGAAACTAAATCGATGAAATTCACTTATTGTAGAGACATCACAAGACAAAATCATCCCCAGGTAACAATGATAGAAGTGTAATGATGGAGAACGGCCAATCCCGCCACTATGCGGAGTGTGATGGAGGTAGCAATGCGGGGAGACCCCCACCCACAGCGGTGCCCACTGCACATAAATGATAGGATGCCAGCCCCTTACCGCGTTAATTCTCTGTTCCCAGTCGTGTTTATCATCAGACAGGATTTCCCGAATTTTATTGATTTGCTCCTCCAGGTCTCTGCTCGAGTAGATCTGTAAGAAGAGACACAGCCGGTTCACAGACCTCAGATTTCCGGCGCTCCTCGCTGGACCGCAGCATCACTACAATCATTCTCATTGCCAATTCTACATTTGGATGACGGGTTCGGTACAATCTTTGACAAGCCCCCGGCAAAAAGTTGCTTTGCTGCCTCATCTATATCTAGCCAGAGTTCATGGAGCCCATGTCCTAAGCACAGGCACGAGAACGGGTGATGACTAGGTGACTATATGCAGGGACTCAATCATCTCTACCAGAACAGACCGCTATAGACAAAGACGCTTTTTTTTCACCTGGATGTTGTGATGAACATGAAACTCCGTGACCCAAGTGAGACCCAAGTGCAGAGCCAGGACCGCCCAATGGGGCACCATGTATAACATGGGGTCTTCAGGCCTCCTCGGGGTCTGGGTGCGACTACTACCAAACTGGCCGCTATGCAGAGATCAGAGATGTCAGAGCGGCTCCACACACAGACTGCTGCTATGGCGCTACGGTCTATGGCGGTATACACAGCAGGGATAAATGGCGCTATAATCTACTGGTGCCTTACTATGTCACCCGCAGCCGCCATTCTGTGTTAGACCCTCAGCTACAAGCAAGAGAGGAGTTCAGCAGGAACCTAAACTTATTGTAGGTGGACAAGGCAGAGAACATGATGATGCGGACAGACCGGCGACCACGGCTGTTACCTGCACGGTGGGGACATCTTCAAACGCTCTGATGAAATCTTCCTCGTCTACCCCTCCGGCACCTTCCTTGGCTCCTGCAACAGTTTAAAGATCCGTTTACTCCTCTGACTCTCTCAGCATCACATTCACCCCTCAGGTGACCTTGTCCGTTCACTATAAATCAATCATCGGTCAGGGTCCAGCTGGTCACTAGGGGGCGCACCATAACCCCGCTGCCTGACCTGGGAGTGAATGAGACCTCATGTCCGGCCAACAGAGATCAGAAACATCAAAGAGCCTGAGCGTGACCAATAGACAATGGGCAGATGTAATATCCTCCCCCTGGTCACCAGGACACTGCGCCATATCAGAGCACAACACGGCCGGCACCGAGAGCGAACACCAGCCAGGAGGGAAACTCCCCGAGAAGAGAGAGCGAAGCCGGGCGGGTGAGCAGGAATGTGAACAGTGTCCTATCATGTAGACAACAAGCGCCAGAGCTCAGTGATGCCGACACCATGTGCTGAGGTGTCGCTCCCTTGTGTAGGGCCACTATGTACACACAATGGCTTCCAGCCTCCAGTACTCACCTCCAGGTTTGCCGACACCATGTGCTGAGGTGTCGCTCCCTTGTATAGGGCCACTATGTACACACAATGGCTTCCAGCCTCCAGTACTCACCTCCAGGTTTGCCGACACCATGTGCTGAGGTGTCGCTCCCTTGTATAGGGCCACTATGTACACACAATGGCTTCCAGCCTCCAGTACTCACCTCCAGGTTTGGCAGCGACTGCAGTAGTCCCGGGCCTCCGAGCCGTCCCCATAGTCACCGGTTTTCGGGCAGGTGGCAGCATTTTGGAGGAAGCAGTGGAGCTGGCGGATGACGGTCTGTTCCCATCAACAGAATCTTCATCATCAAAGGTTTTATCTGTAATATAAAGGCGAGAAGGATTTACTATCAGATACCAATGTCCGACCGCAAATAGAGGGGCAGCGGCCGCCATGATGAACAGCCTGACCCCGCCATTGTAGTGAGGGCGGAGCAAGAGCACCCCACCATTGTAGTGAGGGCGGAGCTAGAGCACCCCACCATTGTAGTGAGGGCGGAGCTAGAGCTCACCCCCATTGTAGTGAGGGCAGAGCTAGAGCTCACCCCCATTGTAGTGAGGACGGAGCTAAAGCACCCCACCATTGTAGTGAGGGCGGAGCTAGAGCTCACCCCCATTGTAGTGAGGGCGGAGCTAGGGCGCCCCACCATTGTAGTGAGGACGGAGCTAAAGCACCCCACCATTGTAGTGAGGACGGAGCTAAAGCACCCCCCCATTGTAGTGAGGGCAGAGCTAGAGCTCACCCCCATTGTAGTGAGGGCGGAGCTAGGGCGCCCCACCATTGTAGTGAGGACGGAGCTAAAGCACCCCACCATTGTAGTGAGGGCAGAGCTAGAGCTCACCCCCATTGTAGTGAGGGCGGAGCTAGGGCACCCCACCATTGTAGTGAGGGCGGAGCTAGGGCACCCCACCATTGTAGTGAGGGTGGAGCTAGGGCACCCCACCATTGTAGTGAGGGTGGAGCTACAGCACAACCCCCCCATTGTAGTGAGGACGGAGCTAGAGCACAACCCCCCATTGTAGTGAGGGCGGAGCTAGAGCAACCCCCCCCCCCCCCCCAATTGTAGTGAGGGCAGAGTAAGAGCAACCCCCCATTGTAGTGAGGGCGGAGCTAGAGCAACCCCTCCCCCCCCCCCCCAATTGTAGTGAGGGCAGAGTAAGAGCAACCCCCCATTGTAGTGAGGGTGGAGCTAGAGCACCCCATTGTAGTGAGGGTGGAGCTACAGCACAACCCATGAGGCGACCTGAAGCGACCGCTTCAAGCGGCGCTATGCCAGGGCCCCAGGAAGGGCGGCATTTTTGCTAACCTAAGCCAGTCCAGGACAAGCTGTCCTGGACTGGCTTAGCACCGAGCAGTGCACCGAGAGGCCACTCCAGCAGCCTCCCCTCACGCTCAGGCAGAGAGTAGGCCCTCTCCGTGCCTGCTCTCTGCCAGCGAACGGCGCTAAGCCCCGCACCCTTTGATTTGTCACGCCCCCGCTCCGCCCCCTCCTCCCAGCAGGGTGGGGGGGCTTTCTGTAGTTCGCCTCGGGTGGCGAAAAGGGCAGGTTCACCCCCTGGAGGGCGGAGCTAGAGCACCCCCCCCCCCATTGTAGTGAGGGAGGAGCTAGAGCAACCCCCCATTGTAGTGAGGGTGGAGCTAGAGCAACCCAACCCCCCCACACACACACACACTGTAGTAAAAGTGGAGCTAGAGCACCCCCATTGTAGTGAGGGCGGAGCTAGAGCAGACCCTTCTGTTATTAGATGGTGGTCGCACTGGATGGACATCACTGGGATAAGGGCCAACTGCACACAAAGTAAGGAAGACTAGAGAATATAAATTGCAGCCAACACCCAGCGGCCATTTTGATAAACAGCGTCCAGGTGACCCAAGCGACCATTATGTTTATGAGGTGACCAGCAATTGACTGGTGTTTGACTACATCAGCTTCAAAATGGCGCCCCTGGTATCGTCACATACATCAACGACCATCTACATAATAACCGCACACAGGAATATGCTGCTCCAATAACATCGTACGACCCAAAACAGGGCCAAAAAATGAGATATAAGAGGGGGAGTCGGAGCTGTTGTATCTGTAGGAACAGGGGCGGCCATGTCACCGGGCCCAGAAAGGATCAACAGAAGCCCAAGCAAGTCCATGCAGATGTCTGACCGAGCGAACAATCCTGACATCAGGGGGCGCTCTACAGCCCACAAGGAATACAGAAATGTATACGATACATATATACACAAGACACTATACAGAGCCACAGATAACACTACACATATACACAAGACACTATACACATACACAAGACACTATACAGAGCCACAGATAACACTACACATACATGATACAGGAACACAATCTACACATAGAGCTACACTAACATGTATACTGTGCTATACATACAGCTTATAGTGCAAGTGTGAATAACACAAACCGTACAGTACACACTATACACAGCCACACATACACATACAGACTACACTCTGTACTATACACAGGTCATACTACATATACACAGAACTATACACACATTTTACATTCATATACATAGTGTAATATATATATATATATATATATATATATATATATATATATATATATACACACCCATAGACCATACCTCATAGATACACTTGTCATTCTACATATATGTACAGTACACAGATTACACACACACACTATACACAGGTTCCCCATACATATATACTATACACATACATTACATGCACACCGCCGTTTAGCCTCCATCTATACAGATAAACCCCTGCACATCTCCTGCACAGACATTTCTCGCTGCACATCTCCGTCCTCCGGCACAGCCTTCTCCTCCATTACAGACAGTAAGACAAAGAAGATGCCGGGTGTGGAGCGGTCACTGGGGAGAGAGGCAGCGATTGCCCGGCTGATCTGCAGAGAAGCGCTGTGCTGTGCAGGAGGCAGCGTCTGTGTTGCTGTCATGATGGCGGCAGAGCCTGCAGGGCCGAGACCTCACCGCTCCCTGTCATCTGCACAGACTATCTGCAGGCTGGGGACACAGGCAAACCACAAAGAATAAAGCCGGAGCGCTTACTGGTACATATTCTTTGGCAAATGAGCTTCCTCAGCATCCCTCCGCTCTCCTCCCACACCGGGTCCACATTGGAAGCGTCTCAGTGAAAGGAGAAGCTGAGCTGTGTGCACACACAGGGGGGCAGCGGACATGCTGGGAGGATCAGATCCTTGTTGTTCCGGCTGCACCTTCCCTCGATGTGCATGTAAGGTGCAGTGTCAGGAAATGAAGCCCCCTCCACCGGCCGCCGGCTGACTGAGGCACAAGGAGCCCACGCTGATCCCGCAGGAGCATCAGCAGCTCAAACAGCTGCTCTCTGGCCACGACTAATAGAGGCGCCCCCCAGGGACAGAGCCCTCGCAGGCTGGAGACAATGCTGTAATGAATGGATACGATTACATGGACGCCAGCAGGTAGCGACAAGGAGGATGAGAAAATGGAGAGCTGGGCTGAACACACACCTTACATGTCAGCTGTCTCTGCAGCACAGAACACGGTGATGTCATGGAGGGTGGCGTACATCGCTTCACACTGTCAACAGCCCCAATTACCCCACAGGGGGCCACAAGAACTCCCTGCTCATAGCTATGACTCACGCCCGGCAACAGACACCAAGACAAAATGGATTCCAAGATGGAGAAGAATAGAAGGCAGCACATGGCGAGACATCGGGGTCCTCCCAAAACCCAAACCAGAGCAAGAGAAGATGATTACACAGCACACACATTACTGGGGTCTGAGGGGCAGCGCAATGCACTCTGCTACACCGAACAGCAGCAACATCACCGGGGGAAGTAGTGCCAGGGATACAATGTAGCGGCCGTGGTTGTTACATTGTATCCCTAGCAACAAGGGAAGGAAACAGTCAGCACACAGGGGAGACAGTCAGCAGAAAGCAGCCACACCATGACATTGCTGTGGTATTAACCAAATGGAAAATAAATGCAAGTCTAATTTACTGGGGGCGCTGACTCACGAAAGCCCCTAATCACAGTGCACCCTATTAGAGGGAGGGGGGGGGTTATATTCAGGATCTGCTTCCCTTGGCTACAATGACCATCCTGTATTATATAGAAGCCTATTATTAAGTATAGGGACTGCAATACTTCATCTCCTCTATGGTGGCGCTGCATGGTAATGGCTGCCAGGTACACCCACATATTACAGCTAATCCCCACAGAGGGCGCCACGTGAGCAGTTTATTACCAAAGGGCAAGTCTACGAGGAACTGCCCAAAGTAGAGGAGCCTCAAATAAGACACTGAGGACTATTGTACAAGTGCGGAATTACTATCTGTTATCAGCCATGTCAGGAGAGGAGAGGCCAACTGTAGGACAGGGGAATACAATCTATTACTATCTGTTATCAGCCATGTCAGGAGAGGAGAGGCCGACTGTAGGACAGGGGAATACAATCTATTACTATCTGTTATCAGCCATGTCAGGAGAGGCCGACTGTAGGACAGGGGAATACAATCTATTACTATCTGTTATCAGCCATGTCAGGAGAGGAGAGGCCGACTGTAGGACAGGGGAATACAATCTATTACTATCTGTTATCAGCCATGTCAGGAGAGGAGAGGCCGACTGTAGGACAGGAGAATACAATCTATTACTATCTGTTATCAGCCATGTCAGGAGAGGAGAGGCCGACTGTAGGACAGGGGAATACAATATATTACTATCTGTTATCAGCCATGTCAGGAGAGGAGAGGCCGACTGTAGGACAGGAGAATACAATCTATTACTATCTGTTATCAGCCATGTCAGGAGAGGAGAGGCCGACTGTAGGACAGGAGAATACAATCTATTACTATCTGTTATCAGCCATGTCAGGAGAGGAGAGGCCGACTGTAGGACAGGAGAATACAATCTATTACTATCTGTTATCAGCCATGTCAGGAGAGGAGAGGCCGACTGTAGGACAGGAGAATACAATCTATTACTATCTGTTATCAGCCATGTCAGGAGAGGAGAGGCCGACTGTAGGACAGGAGAATACAATCTATTACTATCTGTTATCAGCCATGACAGGAGAGGCCGACTGTAGGACAGGGGAATACAATCTATTACTATCTGTTATCAGCCATGTCAGGAGAGGCCGACTGTAGGACAGGGGAATACAATCTATTACTATCTGTTATCAGCCATGTCAGGAGAGGAGAGGCCGACTGTAGGACAGGAGAATACAATCTATTACTATCTGTTATCAGCCATGTCAGGAGAGCAGAGGCCGACTGTAGGACAGGAGAATACAATCTATTACTATCTGTTATCAGCCATGTCAGGAGAGGAGAGGCCGACTGTAGGATAGGGGAATACAATCTATTACTATCTGTTATCAGCCATGTCAGGAGAGGAGAGGCCGACTGTAGGACAGGAGAATACAATCTATTACTATCTGTTATCAGCCATGTCAGGAGAGGCCGACTGTAGGACAGGAGAATACAATCTATTACTATCTGTTATCAGCCATGTCAGGAGAGGAGAGGCCGACTGTAGGACAGGAGAATACAATCTATTACTATCTGTTATTAGCCATGTCAGGAGGGGAGAGGCCGACTGTAGGACAGGGGAATACAATCTATTACTATCTGTTATCAGCCATGTCAGGAGAGGCCGACTGTAGGACAGGAGAATACAATCTATTACTATCTGTTATCAACCATGTCAGGAGAGGAGAGGCCGACTGTGGGACAGGAGAATACAATCTATTACTATCTGTTATCAGCCATGTCAGGAGAGGAGAGGCCGACTGTAGGACAGGAGAATACAATCTATTACTATCTGTTATCAGCCATGTCAGGAGAGGAGAGGCCGACTGTAGGACAGGAGAATACAATCTATTACTATCTGTTATCAGCCATGTCAGGAGAGGCCGACTGTAGGATAGGGGAATACAATCTATTACTATCTGTTATCAGCCATGTCAGGAGAGGAGAGGCCGACTGTAGGACAGGGGAATACAATCTATTACTATCTGTTATCAGCCATGTCAGGAGAGGAGAGGCCGACTGTAGGACAGGAGAATACAATCTATTACTATCTGTTATCAGCCATGTCAGGAGAGGAGAGGCCGACTGTAGGACAGGAGAATACAATCTATTACTATCTGTTATCAGCCATGTCAGGAGAGGAGAGGCCGACTGTAGGATAGGGGAATACAATCTATTACTATCTGTTATCAGCCATGTCAGGAGGGGAGAGGCCGACTGTAGGACAGGAGAATACAATCTATTACTATCTGTTATCAGCCATGTCAGGAGAGGAGAGGCCGACTGTAGGACAGGGGAATACAATCTATTACTATCTGTTATCAGCCATGTCAGGAGAGGCCGACTGTAGGACAGGGGAATACAATCTATTACTATCTGTTATCAGCCATGTCAGGAAAGGAGAGGCCGACTGTAGGACAGGGGAATACAATCTATTACTATCTGTTATCAGCCATGTCAGGAGAGGCCGACTGTAGGACAGGGGAATACAATCTATTACTATCTGTTATCAGCCATGTCAGGAGAGGAGAGGCCGACTGTAGGACAGGGGAATACAATCTATTACTATCTGTTATCAGCCATGTCAGGAGAGGAGAGGCCGACTGTAGGATAGGGGAATACAATCTATTACTATCTGTTATCAGCCATGTCAGGAGAGGCCGACTGTAGGACAGGAGAATACAATCTATTACTATCTGTTATCAGCCATGTCAGGAGAGGAGAGGCCGACTGTAGGACAGGAGAATACAATCTATTACTATCTGTTATCAGCCATGTCAGGAGAGGAGAGGCCGACTGTAGGACAGGAGAATACAATCTATTACTATCTGTTATCAGCCATGTCAGGAGAGGCCGACTGTAGGATAGGGGAATACAATCTATTACTATCTGTTATCAGCCATGTCAGGAGAGGAGAGGCCGACTGTAGGACAGGGGAATACAATCTATTACTATCTGTTATCAGCCATGTCAGGAGAGGAGAGGCCGACTGTAGGACAGGAGAATACAATCTATTACTATCTGTTATCAGCCATGTCAGGAGAGGAGAGGCCGACTGTAGGATAGGGGAATACAATCTATTACTATCTGTTATCAGCCATGTCAGGAGGGGAGAGGCCGACTGTAGGACAGGAGAATACAATCTATTACTATCTGTTATCAGCCATGTCAGGAGAGGAGAGGCCGACTGTAGGACAGGGGAATACAATCTATTACTATCTGTTATCAGCCATGTCAGGAGAGGCCGACTGTAGGACAGGGGAATACAATCTATTACTATCTGTTATCAGCCATGTCAGGAGAGGAGAGGCCGACTGTAGGACAGGGGAATACAATCTATTACTATCTGTTATCAGCCATGTCAGGAGAGGCCGACTGTAGGACAGGGGAATACAATCTATTACTATCTGTTATCAGCCATGTCAGGAGAGGAGAGGCCGACTGTAGGACAGGAGAATACAATCTATTACTATCTGTTATCAGCCATGTCAGGAGAGGAGAGGCCGACTGTAGGACAGGGGAATACAATCTATTACTATCTGTTATCAGCCATGTCAGGAGAGGCCGACTGTAGGACA
The DNA here is from genome assembly GCF_031893055.1 of Leptodactylus fuscus. Lineage (NCBI taxonomy): Eukaryota > Metazoa > Chordata > Amphibia > Anura > Leptodactylidae > Leptodactylus > Leptodactylus fuscus. The sequence goes on from NC_134272.1 coordinate 95,118,182, forward strand.
GGAGAATACAATCTATTACTATCTGTTATCAGTCATGTCAGGAGAGGAGAGGCCGACTGTAGGACAGGGGAATACAATCTATTACTATCTGTTACCAGCCATGTCAGGAGAGGCCGACTGTAGGACAGGGGAATACAATCTATTACTATCTGTTATCAGCCATGTCAGGAGGGGAGAGGCCGACTGTAGGACAGGGGAATACAATCTATTACTATCTGTTATCTGCCATGTCAGGAGGGGAGAGGCCGACTGTAGGACAGGGGAATACAATCTATTACTATCTGTTATCAGCCATGTCAGGAGAGGAGAGGCCGACTGTAGGACAGGGGAATACAATCTATTACTATCTGTTATCAGCCATGTCAGGAGGGGAGAGGCCGACTGTAGGACAGGGGAATACAATCTATTACTATCTGTTATCAGCCATGTCAGGAGAGGAGAGGCCGACTGTAGGACAGGAGAATACAATCTATTACGATCTGTTATCAGTCATGTCAGGAGAGGAGAGGCCGACTGTAGGACAGGAGAATACAATCTATTACTATCTGTTATCAGCCATGTCAGGAGGGGAGAGGCCGACTGTAGGACAGGGGAATACAATCTATTACTATCTGTTATCAGCCATGTCAGGAGAGGAGAGGCCGACTGTAGGACAGGGGAATACAATCTATTACTATCTGTTATCAGCCATGTCCAGAGAGGAGAGGCCGACTGTAGGACAGGGGAATACAATCTATTACTATCTGTTATCAGCCATGTCAGGAGAGGAGAGGCCGACTGTAGGACAGGGGAATACAATCTATTACTATCTGTTATCAGCCATGTCAGGAGGGGAGAGGCCGACTGTAGGACAGGGGAATACAATCTATTACTATCTGTTATCAGCCATGTCAGGAGAGGAGAGGCCGACTGTAGGACAGGAGAATACAATCTATTACGATCTGTTATCAGTCATGTCAGGAGAGGAGAGGCCGACTGTAGGACAGGAGAATACAATCTATTACTATCTGTTATCAGCCATGTCAGGAGGGGAGAGGCCGACTGTAGGACAGGGGAATACAATCTATTACTATCTGTTATCAGCCATGTCAGGAGAGGAGAGGCCGACTGTAGGACAGGAGAATACAATCTATTACTATCTGTTATCAGCCATGTCCAGAGAGGAGAGGCCGACTGTAGGACAGGGGAATACAATCTATTACTATCTGTTATCTGCCATGTCAGGAGGGGAGAGGCCGACTGTAGGACAGGAGAATACAATCTATTACTATCTGTTATCAGCCATGTCAGGAGAGGCCGACTGTAGGACAGGGGAATACAATCTATTACTATCTGTTATCTGCCATGTCAGGAGGGGAGAGGCCGACTGTAGGACAGGAGAATACAATCTATTACTATCTGTTATCAGCCATGTCAGGAGAGGCCGACTGTAGGACAGGGGAATACAATCTATTACTATCTGTTATCAGCCATGTCAGGAGAAGAGGCCGACTGTAGGACAGGAGAATACAATCTATTACTATCTGTTATCAGCCATGTCAGGAGAGGAGAGGCCGACTGTAGGACAGGGGAATACAATCAATTACTATCTGGTATCAGCCATGTCAGGAGAGGAGAGGCCGACTGTAGGACAGGGGAATACAATCTATTACTATCTGTTATCAGCCATGTCAGGAGAGGAGAGGCCGACTGTAGGACAGGAGAATACAATCTATTACTATCTGTTATCAGCCATGTCAGGAGAGGAGAGGCCGACTGTAGGACAGGGGAATACAATCTATTACTATCTGTTATCAGCCATGTCAGGAGAGGAGAGGCCGACTGTAGGACAGGAGAATACAATCTATTACTATCTGTTATCAGCCATGTCAGGAGAGGAGAGGCCGACTGTAGGACAGGGGAATACAATCTATTACTATCTGTTATCAGCCATGTCAGGAAAGGAGAGGCCGACTGTAGGACAGGGGAATACAATCTATTACTATCTGTTATCAGCCATGTCAGGACAGGCCGACTGTAGGACAGGGGAATACAATCTATTACTATCTGTTATCAGCCATGTCAGGAGAGGAGAGGCCGACTGTAGGACAGGGGAATACAATCTATTACTATCTGTTATCAGCCATGTCAGGAGAGGCAGACTGTAGGACAGGGGAATACAATCTATTACTATCTGTTATCAGCCATGTCAGGAAAGGAGAGGCCGACTGTAGGACAGGGGAATACAATCTATTACTATCTGTTATCAGCCATGTCAGGACAGGCAGACTGTAGGACAGGGGAATACAATCTATTACTATCTGTTATCAGCCATGTCAGGAGGGGAGAGGCCGACTGTAGGACAGGAGAATACAATCTATTACTATCTGTTATCAGTCATGTCAGGAGAGGAGAGGCCGACTGTAGGACAGGGGAATACAATCTATTACTATCTGTTATCAGTCATGTCAGGAGAGGAGAGGCCGACTGTAGGACAGGGGAATACAATCTATTACTATCTGTTATCAGCCATGTCAGGAGAGGCCGACTGTAGGACAGGGGAATACAATCTATTACTATCTGTTATCAGCCATGTCAGGAGAGGCCGACTGTAGGACAGGGAAATACAATCTATTACTATCTGTTATCAGCCATGTCAGGAGAGGAGAGACCGACTGTAGGACAGGGGAATACAATCTATTACTATCTGTTATCAGCCATGTCAGGAGAGGCAGACTGTAGGACAGGGGAATACAATCTATTACTATCTGTTATCAGCCATGTCAGGAAAGGAGAGGCCGACTGTAGGGCAGGGGAATACAATCTATTACTATCTGTTATCAGCCATGTCAGGAGAGGAGAGGCCGACTGTAGGACAGGAGAATACAATCTATTACTATCTGTTATCAGCCATGTCAGGAGAGGAGAGGCCGACTGTAGGACAGGGGAATACAATCTATAACTATCTGTTATCAGCCATGTCAGGAGAGGCAGACTGTAGGACAGGGGAATACAATCTATTACTATCTGTTATCAGCCATGTCAGGAAAGGAGAGGCCGACTGTAGGACAGGGGAATACAATCTATTACTATCTGTTATCAGCCATGTCAGGACAGGCCGACTGTAGGACAGGGGAATACAATCTATTACTATCTGTTATCAGCCATGTCAGGAGAGGAGAGGCCGACTGTAGGACAGGGGAATACAATCTATTACTATCTGTTATCAGCCATGTCAGGAGAGGCAGACTGTAGGACAGGGGAATACAATCTATTACTATCTGTTATCAGCCATGTCAGGAAAGGAGAGGCCGACTGTAGGACAGGGGAATACAATCTATTACTATCTGTTATCAGCCATGTCAGGAGAGGAGAGGCCGACTGTAGGACAGGGGAATACAATCTATTACTATCTGTTATCAGTCATGTCAGGAGAGACCGACTGTAGGACAGGAGAATACAATCTATTACTATCTGTTATCAGCCATGTCAGGAGAGGCAGACTGTAGGACAGGAGAATACAATTTATTACTATCTGTTATCAGCCATGTCAGGAGAGGCCGACTGTAGGACAGGAGAATACAATCTATTACTATCTGTTATCAGCCATGTCAGGAGAGGAGAGGCCGACTGTAGGACGGGGGAATACAATCTATTACTATCTGTTATCAGCCGTGTGAGGAGGGGAGAGGCCGACTGTAGGACAGGAGAATACAATCTATTACTATCTGTTATCAGCCATGTCAGGAGAGGCAGACTGTAGGACAGGAGAATACAATCTATTACTATCTGTTATCAGCCATGTCAGGAGAGGAGAGGCCGACTGTAGGACGGGGGAATACAATCTATTACTATCTGTTATCAGCCATGTCAGGAGAGGAGAGGCCGACTGTAGGACAGGAGAATACAATCTATTACTATCTGTTATCAGCCATGTCAGGAGAGGAGAGGCCGACTGTAGGACAGGAGAATACAATCTATTACTATCTGTTATCAGCCATGTCAGGAGAGGAGAGGCCGACTGTAGGACAGGAGAATACAATCTATTACTATCTGGTATCAGCCATGTCAGGAGAGGAGAGGCCGACTGTAGGACAGGGGAATACAATCTATTACTATCTGTTATCAGCCATGTCAGGAGAGGAGAGGCCGACTGTAGGACAGGAGAATACAATCTATTACTATCTGTTATCAGCCATGTCAGGAGAGGAGAGGCCGACTGTAGGACAGGGGAATACAATCTATTACTATCTGTTATCAGTCATGTCAGGAGAGACCGACTGTAGGACAGGAGAATACAATCTATTACTATCTGTCATCAGTCATGTCAGGAGAGACCGACTGTAGGACAGGAGAATACAATCTATTACTATCTGTTATCAGCCATGTCAGGAGAGGAGAGGCCGACTGTAGGACAGGAGAATACAATCTATTACTATCTGTGCACATGATGCCTGGGACTTAGCACTTCACCAAAATACTGATCTGATGATTATCGGCCACAGGCGGTTACTATGTGACATGGGAGGAATCTCAGGGTCTTCTCCCCGTCTCTATTTTTACCGCAGAAGTGCTGACACCAAGGACAATGGATGAAGCAGAAAATGTAAATTGAGAAGAGTATGGTGCTGTTCACATTCGCACTATTGCTGCAGTTTATAACAGGGGCCATGAGACTGCTGTATGTGATGCAGGACAGATGGCCACGGCTGTGGGGTCAGAGTCTAGGAAAATTTTGGGCGGAGTCAGAAAAGAGAGAAAGTTACCGACTCTAAAACAATAAGATTATTTTTTCTATTTCCTACAAGTATCAGCATTGTATCACTAGTAATTTGTGACACGGAGCTTTCCTGCTTGTGTTTGACCATGGCTGTCAGGGTGGAGCTGCATCGAAACTGTAGGGTAGACCCGCAGCCCCGCAGATGATGATATTTGGGAGCAGACGCCACTGACATAAGGGGGCGCCATCTTTCCTACTTTTACAGATCAGGCATAACTTAGGCCAACCATAAACAGTAAAATCCTTCTCAATATGAGAGGTGGGAGATGGACACACAATGAGGACAGCATAGGGTGGTCTGTAAGCATGGAGATAGCGAGATCTACCCCAGAGCTGTAAGCACAAAACAAAGGTTTCAGGACAGTACAAAAAAACACATCCAACCCGATTTCATCTTAATTTACCATTTATTTCACACTAGACATTACAGAGGCTTCATAACCCAAGGCCCATCCAAAGCAGAGGCACAGCATACACAGGGTTAACTACAGTGCAAGGGTTATTACAGGGGTGTCTGCTTCAGACCACCTCCATTTGGTAGTAGGGGGCTTGGACATTAAGGGGAGCCCTTCAGCAGTTATAACTGGGGTCTATGCCGGGCCCTCTGACATTGCTCCAAGGCAGTAACAGGGCAGGCGCATAGCGCTGCGGTCACATGCGGCTGTAAACCCACCCATAGGCGACAATGAATGCCCAATAAGACGGTATATAATCGTGCGATCTCTGGTGGACACGTGGCTGTGGATTCAGCCCAATGAAATGATAATATATCAGCAGAATCTCCAAGATACAGTAACAAAGAGCAGGGAATCTGCACAACCACAAGGGGGCAGTAACACGACTATACAGCTATGGGTGCTGGGGGGTGACAACGCTATCCGGCCTCTACCCAGCCGAATTCCTGGCACAGGCTCTTGTTGTCCACAGTAACCAGCAGATGTGGAACGAAGAACAAACTAAGGACTGTCTAAAGCCCCAACGCTGCGGCAAGTCACTACGTTCTACAGGACCGCAAAAGTAAAACACTCCGGCAAATCCCCATCCATACACTGCAGAAAAAACCCGCTGCAGAAAAGCTGCGATTTCAATAATCGCAGCATGACAAGTAAGTCTTTGGAAATGCTGGGAGTCATCGCTATAGGTTTACTAAGGGAAGAAAATCTGCAGGTAAAAACTCAACGCAATGAAAAAAAAACCTGATGCATTTGGCTGTGTGTGGCTTTAGCCTAATAGAAGGAACCAGACAGACCAGAGCCCCCACCCCGAGACGCTGCCGTGTCCTGGAGGAAGACATTAGCATCATTATTAGGTCATTTACAATAAGGCAGCGAGGATCAATAGAGATCATGGCCTCACCTCCCACCAATACAGAGGCCGAGCCACAGTACGGAGAGATATATACAGTATATATAGCCCTGATGTCCACTATAGCCACAGTATGGAGAGATATCTACAGTATATAGCCCTGATGTCCACTATAGCCACAGTACAGAGAGCTATATACAGTATATAGCCCTGATGTCCACTATAGCCACAGTATGGAGAGATATCTACAGTATATAGCCCTGATGTCCACTATAGCCACAGTACAGAGAGCTATATACAGTATATAGCCCTGATGTCCACTATAGCCACAGTATGGAGAGATATATACAGTATATAGCCCTGATGTCCACTATAGCCACAGTACGGAGAGCTATATACAGTATATAGCCCTGATGTCCACTATAGCCACAGTATGGAGAGATATATATACAGTATATAGCCCTGATGTCCACTATAGCCACAGTACGGAGAGCTATATACAGTATATAGCCCTGATGTCCACTATAGCCACAGTACGGAGAGATCTATACAGTATATATAGCCCTGATGTCCACAGTACAGAGAGCTATATACAGTATATAGCCCTGATGTCCACTATAGCCACAGTACGGAGAGATCTATACAGTATATAGCCCTGATGTCCACAGTACAGAGAGATATATACAGTATATAGCCCTGATGTCCACAGTACAGAGAGCTATATACAGTATATAGCCCTGATGTCCACTATAGCCACAGTATGGAGAGATATATACAGTATATAGCCCTGATGTCCACTATAGCCACAGTACGGAGAGCTATATACAGTATATAGCCCTGATGTCCACTATAGCCACAGTATGGAGAGATATATATACAGTATATAGCCCTGATGTCCACTATAGCCACAGTACGGAGAGCTATATACAGTATATAGCCCTGATGTCCACTATAGCCACAGTACGGAGAGATCTATACAGTATATATAGCCCTGATGTCCACAGTACAGAGAGCTATATACAGTATATAGCCCTGATGTCCACTATAGCCACAGTACGGAGAGATCTATACAGTATATAGCCCTGATGTCCACAGTACAGAGAGATATATACAGTATATAGCCCTGATGTCCACGGAAGACAGCAAGGAGGATAGGGAGGACACAAGGAACCGCGCACGGTCAATACACAAGAGCGTGACTGCGACTCTGGAGAGATCGGATATAAATCTGTAAACAGGGAGGATCACGTCTCCCATTCCCATAGGAGTATACACAGAGGAGTGCGGTATAATCTCTTCCCAGAACATGAATTGGGGGCATTAAAACATAAGAATTTGCATGACAGAAAAGACGCAATGAGCGCTGAGCGCTGACCGCCCCCCCCCCCCCCCCCCCCCCCGCAGCTCGCGGCTACACTGGAACAAAGCGCATAGAAATGAGGCACAACAAACAAGTAATTGGCAATTAGACACAATTTCAGGGAGATTCGCAGTTATGTGTGTGACAGAGCGAGGATGGCGACCTTCTGTAGAGCGTCAGCCAAGGCACCAACGTCTCCATGTATACAAGGCGCAGCGGCGGGATCTGGGCGCTCACTCCTCAACATTATAATGGCAGCACCAAGAAGAAAGTCTTAACCGGTTAAGGACCAGGCCCAAAAGTATGTTAAAGACCAGGCCTTTTTTTTCAAAACTGACATGTGTCACTTTAAATGGCAATAACTTTGAGACGGTTTAACTTACACAAATGATTTTGAGATTGTTTTTTTCGTAACACATTATACTTCATGTTAGTGGTAAATATTAATCAATATTTTTGTATTTATTTATAAAAAAACTAGGAAATTTGATGGAAATTTTGAAAAAATTGCAATTTTCAAAATGTGAAATTCTCTGCTTTTCAGGCAGATAGTCATACCACCCAAATACATGAATAAATATTATCTCCCATATCTCTGCTTTATATCGGCATCATCTTTTGATTGTCTTTTAATTTATTTTGGACGTTACAAGGCTTACAAGTGTAACAGCGATTTTCTAGATTTGCAAGAAAATTCTCCAAACCAATTTTTTAGGGACCGCTTCAGTTCTGTAAGGAATTATAAAGGCCTATATAATAGAAACCCCCATAAATCACCCCATTTTCAAAACTGCACCCCTCAAATTATTCAAAACAGCATTTGGGATGTTTGTTAACCCTTTAAGTTTTTCATAAGAATAAAAATAATATGGCAGTGAAATTTAGACATTTCATTTTTTTTCATTAATACATTCATTTAGACCTAAAATTAACACATTCACAAAGGGTTAAAGGAGAAAATGCATCTCACATTTTGTTATGCAATTTCTCCCGTACACAGAAATACCCCACATGTGGGCGTAAACTGATTTTTGGGTACACAGCAGTGCATGGAAGGGAAGGAGCGACACTGGGTGTGTGAACAGCAGATTTTGCTGGAATAATTTTCAGGCACCATGCCTCATTTGCAGAGACCCTAGAGTACCAAAACAATGGAAACCCTCCAAAAGTGACCCCATTTTAGAATCTACACCCCTCACAGAATTCATCAAGGGGTATAGTCAGCATTTTGACCCTACAGTTATTCCACAGATTTTACTAACATTGGGATGTGTAAATGAAAAATTACTAAAATGTCACTTTATCCCCAAAGTTTTAATTTTCACAAGGGGATAAAGGAGTAAAAGCCCCCCACAGTTTGTTAAAAAAATTTCTCCTGAACACGGCAATACCCCATGTGTGGCCATATTCTGCTGTATGGGTACATGGCGGGGCTCAGAATGGAAGGAGCGCTATTTGGCTTTTGGATGGCAGATTTTGCTGGAATAATTTTAGGTGCCATGTCGCATTAGCAGAGCCCCTAGAGAACCAATACAGTGGAAACCCCCTAAAAGTGACCCCATTTTGGAAACTACACCCCCCAAAGAACATATGAAAGGGTATAGTGAGCATTTTGACCCTACAGCTGTTTCACAGATTTTATTAACATTGGGGCATGAAAATGAAAAATTACTTTTTTTCCAATAAACTGTCAATTTAGCCCCAAATTTTTCATTTTCACAAGAGGATAAAGGGGAAAAAGCTCCATAAAGTTCGTTAAACAATTTCTCCTGAACACAGAAATGCCCCATATGTGGCCATAATCTGCTGTATGGGAACATGGTGGGGCTCAGAATGGAAAGCGCTATTTTAATTTTGAAGGACAGATTTTGCTGGAATATTTTTCAAGTCCCATGTCGCATTTGCAGAGCCCCTAAAGTATCAATACAGTGGAAACCCCCTATAAGTGACCCCATTTTGGAAACTACACCACTCATAGAATTTATCTAGGGGTAGAGTGAGCATTTTGGCCTCACAGCTGTTTCACAGATTTTATTAACATTGGGGCGTAAAAATGAAAAATTACTTTTTTTTCACAATGTATCGTCCATTTAGCGCCATATTTTTAATTTTGCAAGTAGTTAAAAAATTAAAAGCCCCCCACAGTTTGTTACAAAATTTCTCCTGAACACGGCAATACCCCATATGTGGCCATAATCTGCTGTATGGGTACATGGTGAGGCTCAGAATGGAAAGAGAGGTATTTGGATTTTGGAGGGCAGATGTGGCTGGAATAGTTTTGAGGTGCCATGTCACATTTGCTGAGCCCCTAAAGTACCAATACAATGGAAACCCCTCAAAAGTGACCCCATTTTATAAACTACACCTGTCATGGAATGAATCAAGGGGTATTATCATTTTGTGCCTAAAATGCTTCCAAAAAATGAATGTCCAAAATGAAAATTGAAATTTTGAAAGAAATATGCCATTTCGGTGCCCAATACGTTGCACCCACTTTGTGTTGTCAGAGACCTGCACTCCTAAAACTATTAAGGGGCCATCCCGAGGGGCAAAAAATGATATATGTGGGTGTAAACTGCTGCTTGGGCACACAGCAGGGCTCAGAAGGGAAGGAGCACTGCGCTTTTTAGCTTTTGGGGTACAGATTTAGAGGGACTTTCTGGGGGCCATGTTCCTTTTGGAGAGACCTGGAGGTAACTGTAAACCCCATTTTGTAGGGGCAAGTTTAGGGTCTCTGCAAAAGTGTCATGGCATCCAAAAACCAAACCATCTGTGCTCCATAAACCCAATAACCCTTCTGTGTCCGTCTGTGCCCTAATATCAGTTTATAACCACTTATGACATTACGTACGTTATCCCGGGTACACCAGTGTCATACATGTGCCCTAATATCAGTTTATACCCACATATGACATTACGTCCGTTATCCCGGGTACACCAGTGTCATACATGTGGCATAAACTGTAGTTTGGGTACACAGCAGGGCGCAGAAGGGAAGGAGCGCTATTTTGGTTTCTGGAGCACAGTTTGGTTTTTGGACGTCACTTTTGCAAAGCCCCTGAATTGTCAATAAAGTGGAATCCGCAGACATGTCACCCTATTTTGGACACTAGCCCACTGATGGGATTTATCAAGTGGCGTAGCGAGAATTTTTAACCCTTGAGTGTTGCATTTATTTAGTTTCCAGAAATGAAATCGCAACTGATAATGATAAGTTAAAAATGAAAAATTTCCAGAGATTCGCCATTTCAGTGCCCGATATGTTGTGCCCAACTTATGTCATCAGAGACACTCCAAAAACTGGTAAGCGGGTATCCCGGGCACAACAGCTTTCAGAGCGTTCATCTCTGATACAAGTCAGGCACAATATATTACGCACAGAAATGATGTATTCCTGGAAAAATGGTCATTTTCACCTCTCACAATCAGCTTCGTATTCATTTATGGATAATAAGTTATAGCAAAACTTGGGGGCTAAAAATACTCTCTGTACCCCTGGATAAATCCTTCAGGGGTGTAGTTTCCAAAATAGGGTCTCATATCAGGGGATTCCACTTTACTGGCGTTTCAGCTGTGCAAAAGTGTCATGGCATCCAAAAACCAAACCGTCTGCGCTCCAAAAACCCAATAACCCTTCTTCCCTTCTGTGTCTGGCTGTGCCCCAATATCAGTTTATACCCACATATGACATTACGTCCGTTATCCCGGGTACACCAGTGTCATACATATGTCATACATGTGGCATAAACTGCAGTTTGGGCGCACAGCAGGGCGCAGAAGGGAAGGAGCGCGATGAGGCTTTTGGAGTACAGATTCAGATGTTTGGTATCTGGACGCCATGTCATGTTTGTAGAGCCTGTAAGGTACCAGAAAAGTGGATTCCCCAAAGGAGTGACCCCATTTTGAAAACTGCACCCCTCAAAGAATTTATCAGGGGGTGTAGTGAGTATTAGTATCCGGACGTGACTGCACGGCGGATGGCGAAGAGGGAATATATAAGCGGTGCGGAGAACATTGCAGACACCAAATTCCCTACTATGTCCCAGTAGCTCCTATGATTGGGGGAGTCACTCTGGGGGTCACTTTGGGGGTCACTTCTGGTGTCTGTTCCCTCATAAGCTGTAAATCTGGGGTGTCCCCTGATATTCGCTCACACTGCTTATACATTCCCTTCCTGACGCTGCCAGTTGTATTCTAATAATTTGGCGATTTTGGTTTTTTTGTCTTCACATTACTAGATGCTATATTTTCTTTATTCTTTTGGTGACGCGGCCATATAAGGGCTTGTTGTTTGCGGGATGTGATGTATTTTGTAATGACACCATTTTTGGGTGCCTACAACATACTGAATACATTTTATTAACTCTTTCTTGCTGGATTTAAAAAAAAAAAAAAAAAAAAAATCAATCCTGGCATTGAGTTGTACCCTTTAAATTTTGCGCCATGCAGCGTACAGTATAAGTAACATGTAGCCTTTATTCTGCGGGTCGGTACGGTTACGGCGATACCTCATTTATAGTATTTTTTTATGCGATACTAATTCTGCAGAACAAAAACACATTTGGGGACATAAATCAGTGATTTTTGCATCGCCATCTTCTGAGAGGCGTAACATTTTTATTTTTCGGTTGACAGTGTTGGTTGAGGGCTTATTTTTTGCGGGACAACCTGCGCTTTTTATTGGTACTGTTGTGGGGTGCATATGATTTTTTGATCACTTTTTATAGCATATTTTGTAAGGTGATATGGTGAAAAATCATTACTTCTGGCGGGTTTTTTCCGTTTTTTTTTTCAGCTGTACACCATATACATTAAATATTATTTCAGTTTTATTGTACAGGTTGTTACGGACGCGGCGATACCAAATTTGCATTGTTTTTATTAATTTTTAGTACTTTTTTTATATAATTCATTTTGTATAGAGAAAAAGGGATTTTTGGGCTTTATAACTTTATTACTTTTTTCATACACTTTATTTTTTTTTAACTTTTTTTTTTTTTTTAACTTTTTCATGTGTCCATTTAGGACACTTCAATCAGTTGATGCTTTGATGAAAGCATCAACTGAATCTGCACAATAGCAGACAGGACACGAGCAGGACACAAGCCTGCTCGTGTCCTGCAAGCTGCAGAGGAAGTGAGACACATCGCTCACTTCCTCCATCGGTCGGCAGGATCAACCAGGTATGTGGGGCTCCGGTAGTCTGGGGTCACTGGCCAGACCCCAGACTACCTTCTACTGACATCGGCACCCCCCGATCTCGCCGCGGGGGGTGCCGATCAGCTTCAATCTTCGGCGGATCCCTTTCGATCGCGCCGTGATGTGTAAATTTACGGCCAGCGGTCCTTAACCGGTTAAAATTATGGCAGTCACCGGGCCAGAAATCATCAGGAATCGGTGCTGGCTGCAACAACGGCGCCCTAAATGTGCTTGATGGGAGACACGTCCAGCGGGGTCACCGGCCATAGCAGCACATCTAATAGCACAAGTAACACATTGCCTGGCACTGACCTCCAGGGACACTTGGGAGAAATCGCCACTGGTTTCACCAAATCTATGTAATGCCAAGCTGCCAGTGTACCAGAAACGTAGACTAGAGGGGTCCAGGTACCCTCACCATAATCCTAGGAGCAGGCCCAGAGCAAGGTCTCCCTATAAAGGCCTCATAGTGTGGTCCTCGGCCCAGTACATGGGATTGACCTGCTTTCCAGCCTCCGCTGTTGAATCGCTGTGCACCAGGATAGCCATTGAGGTCACTGCAGCTGGAGGTCTGGCTAGTAGCCCGGCATTGTACATGCGCCTTCTCACTGTTTGCTGTTGAATTTCTCATGTAGATTCTGTTCCTGACCTTACAGCTCATCCCTCTTGGTCACGCAATTTCAACGTAGCGCACCACAGGATTAATATAATAATGTACAGAGCACCATGGGATTAATATAATAATGTACAGAGCACCATGGGATTAATATAATAATGTACAGAGCACCATGGGATTAATATAATAATGTACAGAACACCATGGGATTAATATAATAATGTACAGAACACCATGGGATTAATATAATAATGTACAGAACACCATGGGATTAATATAATAATGTACAGAACACCATGGGATTAATATAATAATGTACAGAACACCATGGGATTAATATAATAATGTACAGAGCACCATGGGATTAATATAATAATATACAGAACACCATGGGATTAATATAATAATATACAGAACACCATGGGATTAATATAATAATGTACAGAGCACCACGGGATTAATATAATAATGTACAGCACCATGGGATTAATATAATAATGTACAGAACACCATGGGATTAATATAATAATGTACAGAACACCATGGGATTAATATAATAATGTACAGAGCACCATGGGATTAATATAATAATATACAGAACACCATGGGATTAATATAATAATGTACAGAGCACCACGGGATTAATATAATAATGTACAGCGCACCACGGGATTAATATAATAATGTACAGAGCACCATGGGATTAATATAATAATGTACAGCGCACCACGGGATTAATATAATAATGTACAGAGCACCATGGGATTAATATAATAATGTACAGCGCACCACGGGATTAATATAATAATGTACAGAGCACCATGGGATTAATATAATAATGTACAGCGCACCACGGGATTAATATAATAATGTACAGAGCACCATGGGATTAATATAATAATGTACAGCGCACCACGGGATTAATATAATAATGTACAGAGCACCATGGGATTAATATAATAATGTACAGCGCACCACGGGATTAATATAATAATGTACAGAGCACCATGGGATTAATATAATGTACAGCGCACCACGGGATTAATATAATAATGTACAGAACACCATGGGATTAATATAATAATGTACAGAGCACCATGGGATTAATATAATAATGTACAGCACCTTGGGATTAATATAATAATGTACAGAACACCATGGGATTAATATAATAATGTACAGAGCACCATGGGATTAATATAATAATGTACAACACCATGGGATTAATATAATAATGCACAGAGCACCATGGGATTAATGCTGTTATATAAATAAAAAAGAAGAGGTGGTTTAGAGATCTCACAACAACTGGACACTTTGGGTGATGTCCTAGGACTTACAGTACGATATGCGCCTGACCACACACACAGGGATAGGGGCTTTGTAACCTCTTCCTATCGGACAGATCCCGGCTGTACCAGGTCACCAATGACCTCTATACTGGGCCCGGTCTGACCCGCACAGGACACTGCGCACAATGAGCCGGAGCACAGACTTCAGCACAGATACAATAGTAATGGGTGGGCTGCGAGTTGTCTGAGCACGTACCCCCGCTGCACCTCCCAACACAGCCTAGCAACAGCAGACTGCAGCAGACGTCTCCAGCTCCATGCTGCCATGTAAGAGGCAGATTGTACTGATCACATGACAAGCTTGTGTGTACATCTGCCATTGTAGCCACAACATGATCCAATGTCTATTACTATTGTTCTGTACAATCCTGTCCTGAAGGCTCATCGGCCATACACCCCCCCCCCCCCTCCCCTGCGCTGAATCCACTCTTATTACATGTGAGACTTTTACTTACATCTGTTTGCAACTTGTAATTGACAACAACGCATTGGCCAGCAGTGAATCCATGGCTACCCGTGCGCTTCTATCTCCGTATACTGATGGATACTCGTGTGGGCACAACCACTATTTTACTATTACACCTTAATCCTCAAGTGTACAACAAAGAAACTAAACCTGAAGAACCTGCCGAGACCCCCCCACCCTATTCGTACATGACCTCAATGTATATATGTACAGGCAGTGTCACATTGTAGCCTTCATATTTGTATCACTACACTTGGAATACTGTAAGATGGGAATATGGAGTCATCTTGTCACACTGCACTTCTGTAACTTCTCATGTAGAGACTGAGGAAGGTCATTGGGGGCCGGAAACGTTCACTCAACTTTACAATAACTGGGGATTGAGTTTGCACTTGGCTGTGTTCGGGGTGGGACCCTGCCTCACATACTGCACCCCTGCCTGTAGTATATACTATAGATACATATGACAAGTACAGTGCTGTATACAGTATATGCTATATAAATATACTATAGATAGAAGTGTATACAGTATATCCTATAAGCCTCATTGTATATACAGCATATATACTGTCCTACTGTATAGCGTTCAGTATATACAGAATCACACAGTCGGGGGGTATAACGTAATATTTGGTTGCGCACACACTGGAGATCATACGTGAACCCTACGGCCTCCTATAACCATCCACAAGTGGTGACCGCGGCCACTGACCCTGAGGATTGGTCCAAAGAATCGGATCTGTGCCAAAATGCTTGATGCGAACAGGTTACGTACAGTATATACAGCGTATGGCGCTAACCTGACCTCACCATCGTTTGGTGGGGGAGGGGCTGTGAAACAGTGATGTCACCATCAGTGCGGGAAAAGTGGGGGGAGGGGCAGTCAGTGACTTCATCACCAGGGGGCGGAGTCAGTGGTAGTGACATCATCATCTACATGAAATAGGGCAGTGGAAAATATCCTACTGGCTAGACTGACTAGCTCCTGCAATTCTCACTCTGCCAACTAAGCCCAAAAGCCTGATGTTTCCCAATTCTGTAAGGGTTTTCTTTGCAGCAGTCACTTCATTTACATCACCGTCGGGATTACAATAGAAGATAACACCAATACAGAGAATACCAAACAAACCAGTCATTACATCACAGCCGGCCCTAGATGATGTCACAGCTCATCCCCTCCCCCTTCTTGCAGAGAGGTCGTCTAGAAAAAACTCTCCCATAGACCTCAGCGAGTCATTGCCAGACGACAGGAGGCGACTGTAGTCATGACTATGCAGTAAAGCACATCACTAAACGCTGTTAACAGAACAGAAGCTCAGTCAAGATGGCCGCCCCATAATCATGGACAGAATAATTTTTTATTTTTTTGTAAGTGAGGATAATAGCCACTTGGCATGTGACGTAGGCAGAAAAGTAGTAAAGGCACTCCTATAAGTTCTGAGCCCCTGCACATAGCTGATCAGCAGAGGTCCCGGGGTCAGACACCTGCTGAACCATTACAGACAACCCTTAAAGCAGGGGTGGAAAATTTTCCCATGGGGCCACATAAGAAATTAAAACTATTTTAGAGGGCAGCGCCACGGCAAATTTAGCTCCACCCACTTCTCCACTGACTCCGCCCATTCCCAATCATCTTTCCATGTGCCCCCACACAGTGTAATCCTCCTACAGTCACCCGTACATTATATGCCCCCTCCAACTGCCCCACAGTATTAAGTCCCTCTCCTGGTGCCCAAGTTTAAACTGGGGGAACTAGAGGGGACATGAAACGGGGGCAGCTGGAGGGGACATTAGCAGTGGGGGTAGTTGGAGGGGGGCAATAAATTAATGGCAGATAAAGTGGGACATTAAACTGGGGGCAACTAGAGGCAGACAGGTCCCCCTCCAGCTACCTCCACGGTTTAATGCCCCCTCCAGTTGTCCCCAGTTTAAATGCCCCCTTTATCTACCCCCAGTTTCATGTCCCTCCCCTCCATCTCTGCCCCTAGGTTACTGAGAGACACACACACACACATATTCTCCACCCTGCATCTCACATCCCCCTCTCAGTACCTTAGGACACACACCACATCTCCATCTTCTTGCACTGTCCTGCCGGCACTGAGACACGCCCCCTAGCCACGCCTCCCCCTAGCCACGCCCCCTAGCCACGCCTCTCCCCTAGCCACGCCTCCCTAGTCACGTGACATCACACACAGGTCCTCTCAGTACAGTAGTACAAGCTTTCCCCGGTCACTCTCTGCTGTTATAAGGGCGGGGGGGTAATCAGGAGAAAAGATTCTTAAAGGGGTCTCCCATCTACATAATCGGATCTATATTTGTAGATAATTAAAAGTTAAACATTTTTGCAAATAGAAGTCATTAAACATTCTGCAGAGTTAAAGATTTCCTGTAACTTTCTTAGTGGTGACAGTCTTGTATCTTGATCAGTTGCCAGGGGACTTGTCAGGAACCAGCTATGATCTTCTTATTGTAGCCGGGTTATCAGGCCGGGACACTCCATGTATCAGAAGATATCCCGGCCACTATAAGGACATCATGGCGGATTCTCTGACCTTAGAAAGTTTCTGCATTAGTGGTCACATCCACTGGCAACCGATCAAGATAAAAGACTGTGACCACTAAGAAAGTTACAGGAAATCTTTAACCCTCTGCAGAATGTTTAATGACTTATATTTGCAAAAATGTTTAACTTTTAATTATCTACAAGTTTAAAAATAATTACGTAGATGGGAGACCCCTTTAAGTAAAAGACTGAAGAGACACAGCGGTGCGTGCAGGCGCTGCGCGGGACCAGAGTATACATGCAGGACACTTCAGAGCCACGCGGGCCGGACAGGAGCAGTCAGAGGGCCGGATATGGCCTGCGGGCCGCACATTGCCCAGGTCTGCCTTAAAGGGATGCTCTCCTTAGAATTCCCTTAGCCTTAAAGTCTCTTCTTCTCTTACCGTTATTATTCTGATCGGCGCCGCTGTCCCGCAGAAATGTCTTCTTTCTTCCATATGTAAAGGACTGTCTGAAAACTCTCCAGCAACGCCTCCATCTTCTTCTCCGCCTCTTCATCCAAAAGCGCCGACTGTGCATGTCCGACGGCCATTTTCTTGTGGCCTCTCATGTTTGGCCACAGGAAAATGGTCAACAGATATGCACAGTCGCGACTTTTGGATGAAGAGGCGGAGAAGAAGATGGAGGCATTGCTGGAGAGTTTTTAGACAGCACAGGGGACGCCCCGTGTTAGAGCACAGAGGAACGACCCCCCCCCCTCTCCCCCCCCCCCCAAACTGAAAACTCATTTACATATGGAAGAAAAGAAATTCCTCAGGAACGGCGGAGAGAAGAAAATTATATAAATCCTGATCCCAAGAAAACCAGGAGACCAACTAGTCATAACTAAGCAACGATACACAAATCTAGAAGGAAGGTATACAGCTCTAGACCTATAGACTGTATATAGTAAGCAGGAAGGTATACAGCTCTAGACCTATAGTGTATAGTAAGAAGGAAGGTATACAGCTCTAGACCTATAGATTGTATATAGTAAGAAGGAAGGTATACAGCTCTAGACCTATAGATTGTATATAGTAAGAAGGAAGGTATACAGCTCTAGACCTATAGATTGTATATAGTGAGCAGGAAGGTATACAGCTCTAGACCTATAGATTGTATATAGTAAGCAGGAAGGTATACAGCTCTAGACCTATAGATTGCGTATAGTAAGCAGGAAGGTATACAGCTCTAGACCTATAGACTGTATATAGTAAGCAGGAAGGTATACAGCTCTAGACCTATAGACTGTATATAGTAAGCAGGAAGGTATACAGCTCTAGACCTATAGACTGTATATAGTAAGCAGGAAGGTATACAGCTCTAGACCTATAGATTGTATATAGTAAGCAGGAAGGTATACAGCTCTAGACCTATAGATTGTATATAGTAAGCAGGAAGGTATACAGCTCTAGACCTATAGATTGTATATAGTAAGGAGGAAGGTATACAGCTCTAGACCTATAGATTGTATATAGTGAGCAGGAAGGTATACAGCTCTAGACCTATAGATTGTGTATAGTGAGCAGGAAGGTATACAGCTCTAGACCTATAGATTGTGTATAGTAAGCAGGAAGGTAAACAGCTCTAGACCTATAGACTGTGTATAGTAAGCAGGAAGGTATACAGCTCTAGACCTATAGATTGTATATAGTAAGCAGGAAGGTATACAGCTCTAGACCTATAGATTGTGTATAGTAAGCAGGAAGGTATACAGCTCTAGACCTATAGACTGTGTATAGTAAGCAGGAAGGTATACAGCTCTAGACCTATAGATTGTGTATAGTAAGGAGGAAGGTATACAGCTCTAGACCTATAGACTGTATATAGTAAGCAGGAAGGTATACAGCTCTAGACCTATAGTGTATAGTAAGAAGGAAGGTATACAGCTCTAGACCTATAGATTGCATATAGTAAGAAGGAAGGTATACAGCTCTAGACCTATAGATTGCGTATAGTAAGCAGGAAGGTATACAGCTCTAGACCTATAGATTGTATATAGTAAGCAGGAAGGTATACAGCTCTAGACCTATAGATTGTATATAGTAAGCAGGAAGGTATACAGCTCTAGACCTATAGACTGTATATAGTAAGCAGGAAGGTATACAGCTCTAGACCTATAGATTGTGTATAGTAAGCAGGAAGGTATACAGCTCTAGACCTATAGACTGTATATAGTAAGCAGGAAGGTATACAGCTCTAGACCTATAGATTGTATATAGTAAGCAGGAAGGTATACAGCTCCAGACCTATAGACTGTGTATAGTAAGCAGGAAGGTATACAGCTCTAGACCTATAGATTGTATATAGTAAGGAGGAAGGTATACAGCTCTAGACCTATAGATTGTATATAGTAAGCAGGAAGGTATACAGCTCTACACCTATAGATTGTATATAGTAAGAAGGAAGGTATACAGCTCTAGACCTATAGACTGTGTATAGTAAGCAGGAAGGTATACAGCTCTAGACCTATAGACTGTATATAGTAAGCAGGAAGGTATACAGCTCTAGACCTATAGATTGTATATAGTAAGCAGGAAGGTATACAGCTCTAGACCTATAGATTGTATATAGTAAGCAGGAAGGTATACAGCTCTAGACCTATAGACTGTGTATAGTAAGCAGGAAGGTATACAGCTCTACACCTATAGACTGTGTATAGTAAGCAGGAAGGTATACAGCTCTAGACCTATAGATTGTATATAGTAAGCAGGAAGGTATACAGCTCTAGACCTATAGACTGTGTATAGTAAGCAGGAAGGTATACAGCTCTACACCTATAGATTGTATATAGTAAGCAGGAAGGTATACAGCTCTAGACCTATAGATTGCGTATAGTAAGCAGGAAGGTATACAGCTCTAGACCTATAGATTGCGTATAGTAAGCAGGAAGGTATACAGCTCTAGACCTATAGATTGTATATAGTAAGCAGGAAGGTATACAGCTCTAGACCTATAGATTGCATATAGTAAGCAGGAAGGTATACAGCTCTAGACCTATAGATTGTATATAGTAAGCAGGAAGGTATACAGCTCTAGACCTATAGATTGTATATAGTAAGCAGGAAGGTATACAGCTCTAGACCTATAGATTGCGTATAGTAAGCAGGAAGGTATACAGCTCTAGACCTATAGATTGCGTATAGTAAGCAGGAAGGTATACAGCTCTAGACCTATACATTGCGTATAGTAAGCAGGAAGGTATACAGCTCTAGACCTATAGATTGTATATAGTAAGCAGGAAGGTATACAGCTCTAGACCTATAGACTGTATATAGTAAGCAGGAAGGTATACAGCTCTAGACCTATAGATTGTGTATAGTAAGCAGGAAGGTATACAGCTCTAGACCTATAGATTGTGTATAGTGAGCAGGAAGGTATACAGCTCTAGACCTATAGACTGTATATAGTAAGCAGGAAGGTATACAGCTCTAGACCTATAGATTGTATATAGTAAGCAGGAAGGTATACAGCTCTACACCTATAGATTGTGTATAGTAAGCAGGAAGGTATACAGCTCTAGACCTATAGACTGTGTATAGTAAGCAGGAAGGTATACAGCTCTAGACCTATAGATTGTATATAGTAAGCAGGAAGGTATACAGCTCTACACCTATAGATTGCGTATAGTAAGCAGGAAGGTATACAGCTCTAGACCTATAGATTGTATATAGCAAGCAGGAAGGTATACAGCTCTACACCTATAGATTGTATATAGTAAGCAGGAAGGTATACAGCTCTAGACCTATAGACTGTATATAGTAAGCAGGAAGGTATACAGATCTACACCTATAGATTGTGTACAGTAAGCAGGAAGGTATACAGCTCTAGACCTATAGACTGTATATAGTAAGCAGGAAAGTATACAGCTCTAGACCTATAGATTGCGTATAGTAAGCAGGAAGGTATACAGCTCCAGACCTATAGACTGTGTATAGTAAAAGCAGGAAGGTATACAGCTCTAGACCTATAGATTGTATATAGTAAGCAGGAAGGTATACAGCTCTAGACCTATAGATTGTATATAGTAAGCAGGAAGGTATACAGCTCTAGACCTATAGATTGTGTATAGTGAGCAGGAAGGTATACAGCTCTAGACCTATAGATTGTATATAGTAAGCAGGAAGGTATACAGCTCTAGACCTATAGATTGTATATAGTAAGCAGGAAGGTATACAGCTCTAGACCTATAGACTGTGTATAGTAAAAGCAGGAAGGTATACAGCTCTAGACCTATAGATTGTATATAGTAAGCAGGAAGGTATACAGCTCTAGGCCTATAGATTGTATATAGTAAGCAGGAAGGTATACAGCTCTACACCTATAGATTGTATATAGTAAGCAGGAAAGTATACAGCTCTAGACCTATAGATTGTGTATAGTGAGCAGGAAGGTATACAGCTCTACACCTATAGATTGTATATAGTAAGCAGGAAGGTATACAGCTCTAGACCTATAGATTGTGTATAGTAAGCAGGAAAGTATACAGCTCTAGACCTATAGATTGTGTATAGTGAGCAGGAAGGTATACAGCTCTAGACCTATAGATTGTGTATAGTAAGCAGGAAGGTATACAGCTCTAGACCTATAGACTGTGTATAGTAAGCAGGAAGGTATACAGCTCTAGACCTATAGATTGTATATAGTAAGCAGGAAGGTATACAGCTCTAGACCTATAGATTGTGTATAGTAAGCAGGAAGGTATACAGCTCTAGACCTATAGACTGTGTATAGTAAGCAGGAAGGTATACAGCTCTAGACCTATAGATTCAATATAGTGACCAAGCTACAATATATACAGCTCCAGACCTATAAGCTCAGCAGTGCCAGGCAGATACTACACAGTGTAAGCAGACAGTATATACTTGTATAGTGACCAGGCAGCAGTATATACACTTCTACAACTATAGACTCTGTACAGTGAGCAGGCACATACACCGCTCTACACCTATATAAGTCCAGTATTATTCATAGCTTTTATCTATAGTTGGTTTTCTCCTTCACTGGGGTTTTAGTTACTAATAATATCTTAGTATACAGTATATAACAGTATATAATATATTACTAGTAACCAAGACCCCGCCGAAGGAGACGACCAATAGTAAGCAAGTCCAATAGCTATCCACAGCATGACACAACAGAATAACTGGGCGCCATTCACACACTGCTTATTATACCTGCGGTACCTGGTGCCTCACACCGCACAGCGGACGCCATTTTTACCGGTCACACGCAAACACCTCACTTGGATTTCATGCGGCCAATCATCACTGAGGGGGAAACGTAAAGTCCGATTCTCTAAACTGCGCCGCCGAGTCTCCGGCTGTATAAACTATCTGTACTGGGAGAGACATCAGAAGGCTGCAGCAGTGCGAGGGTTAACAGCAGGACTTCTCGACCATTCCCGTCTCGCGGTTATTTGCGTCGCTGAGCATTAATCTTTAAAAGAGAAAGTAAATGATCCCTGACGGCGACGTCACGACGGCCAAGAACAGTGGCAGGGCTCCTACCTTCTCCGCTGGTCATGTCAGAGCGGCGAGAGCAACAAACGTCTGAATAACTTGGGATAAATAGATGACGAGCGCTCTCCTCCTCCTGCAAGAGCGCCAGATCCGATGCCTCCCCCTACCAAAATAAGAGCCGCCTGCACTGACATCTCAGGAGAGGGCTCGCGAACGCAAGGACTTGCATTAAAAGCAGGAATTAGTTTCACAAGATAATCCCTTTCCTTGCCCAAGAGGCTTACGGTCCTGCTCACAGAGAGCGCCATATGGTGAACCACAAAAAATATTCTGGCCACAAAGTAAACCGCGACACCAGAGCGGCTCATCATAAAGCTGCATGGCGGCAATCATCACAATGAGCTCAAATATGGGTCACAAGGTTACCCCCCAAAAATACAACGCAGGGTTACTGCATATTATAGAAGAACAAAATCATACCTGTGACACACGCACCAGGCGCACAATGTCCGCACTACAGGGTCACCTGATGCCCAAAAATATAAAAACTGCAAAACATGAACATGTCAAATAATGAAAAGCCTCCGAGAGGAGTCCGCGCTGTATCTGTGAGTGCCAATCCGGCCACAACTCTCCAGGGTGCCCATAACCAGCTCTGGACTGCCACTCTACATATGGACAGTAGGCGGCGCTGCCACCAGTGTCAGGACTGTATGATGGGGGGCAGCGGGGGAATCCGGGCGCTCGGCCACACAATAGCAGATCCAGTGACCTTGTTTTGTGTATTATCTGACTGGAGCAATGCAGTGCCAGTCACCACCATCCTGATCCCTGGCACAGTATACAGGCATTGATGCCCCCGCTAGTGACATACTACCGCTATATACACCGTGCACCTGCCTATATATACACACCAGATCCTATATACAGACACAGGCCAAGCATCTGCATCATCAATCACATACACAACACACAATCACACTGAACAACAACAGCTCGTCCTCCATCGGGGTCTGCTAATGAATGCGCGAGGAAGAGGAGGAGGAGAGAGTCCTTGGGGTAACCAAGCAACACGGACAGATTAGATCTGACGGGCGAAGCCTCCGACTGGGAACCGTTTCAAATTACAACTCCGGCTCGGCGGGCGCGTCACAGCAAAGCAAAGATCATGGCTCCGCTACTCACCCAGCGATGACTGGATCATGGTCCCCGATCTCTGGACTTCGTCAAATTTGGTGAAAATCACATTCAGTCTGTAAACAAGAAGAGAGGCATAAGACAGGGAGCAGCGGACGGGAGCGAGGACATGAATGCAGCCGCTTGCAGCCAGCGCACAGCTCCCTCTAGCAATGTTCCATCCAAACTCCTGATGCACAAGGAAGATCTGGCCTGGATTTAGGAAGCAGTCGGAGCGCACGTTTCTGGTGCTGCGCCTGCCGCCGAGGACTCAGCTCTACTCTCCATCAATTCAGGGGAAAATGTCAGAAGCTGCCAATGATTTATAAACAGCAATGTCTGCAGAGCCGGAGGACGGCGTCACCGTGCATGTTAAAGGGGAACCAACACCTAAAATAAATGGCTTCTATGTGACAGCACAGAGACCTGGACTGAATACCACACACACCTAGTGAGCCCCCTCCGACCTGCTGCCCCCAGGACAACATTACCTGAGCTCTGCTACTTCACCCTCATCATAGGAACATGCAGTGGTCTCATAGAACCCCATTCACACCATCCTGTACAGAGCAGATTCCAGGAGCTGACGTGTGAATGTGCCGCATGACGTCCCCATGTTATAAGGTGCCCGCACCTCCGATCAGCTCTACTCTATAGGAAAAGGCTGAACACAGTCACCCCCTGCCGGGACCGGAGCGGGAAACAGCAGACTCCAAACTGGACAAGCCCTTTAATTGTGAACCAGCAAAACAGAACAGGAAGTGTTGTCATGGGGGCAGAAAAACCTCAGACAGTCATTGATAAAAACACAATAATCCTTATGGGACAGGGACTGTCAATGTCTGCGGAATATGATGGCGCCATACAAGTAAGCGGAAAATAAATAAGAGGAATTTAAAATTCTGAAAGGTTTTAAAGGGGCTCTATCAGCAAAATCCTGCTGCTAGAGCCCCACATATGTGTGAAGCCTATTGTGTGAAGGCCATTCAGGCACCGCAAATGTTATATTAAACTACCTTCCCCCAGTTTTAAAATAAAACCCTAAAAAAAAGAATATCTACTTACGCATCGTGCACGCTGTGCCGGCATTCAGGGTGCGCCGTCTTCTTTATCCACACCTCCTCTTCCTCGGGTCCCGTCCTCCTCTGGCGCTCGCGAACTGACAGTGATATAAAAAAAATGGCTGGGGCGCATGCGCAGTAGCTGTAGTAGAAGCCGCATGCTACTGCGCATGCGCCCAGGCCATTTTTTTTTTTATCAGTGTCAGTTCGTGAATGCCGGAGGAGGAAGAGGAGGTGTGGATAAAGACGACGCACCCTGAATGCCCGCCCAGCGTACACGATGCGTAAGTAGATAACATTCTTTTTTAGGGTTTTATTTTAAAACTGGGGAGTAGTTTAATATAACATTTGCGGTGCCTGAATAGCCTTTTTAAAGGCTTCACACATATGTGGGGCTCTAGCAGCAGGATTTTGCTTATAGAGCCCCTTTAAAGATTTTCTCTAATCATCTTAGTGGTGGCGTCTGTGGACTGGTTCAATTACCAATAGATACGACCAAGAATGCTGGAACTTTCTATAGTCTAGGACTTGTCAGAAACCCAGCCATGACGTCCTTATTGTGGTCGGGTTATCTTCTCATACATGTAGTGTCCTCCTGATAACCAGCCATGATGTCCTTATTGTGGTCAGGTTATCTTCTCATACATGTAGTGTCCTCCTGATAACCAGCCACGATGTCCTTATAATGGTCAGGTTATCTTCTCATACATGTAGTGTCCTCCTGATAACCAGCCATGATGTCCTTATTGTGGTCAGGTTATCTTCTCATACATGTAGTGTCCTCCTGATAACCAGCCATGATGTCCTTATTGTGGTCAGGTTATCTTCTCATACACGTAGTGTCCTCCTGATAACCAGCCATGATGTCCTTATTGTGGTCGGGTTATCTTCTCATACACGTAGTGTCCTCCTGATAACCAGCCATGATGTCCTTATTGTGGTCAGGTTATATTCTCATACACGTAGTGTCCTCCTGATAACCAGCCATGATGTCCTTATTGTGGTCAGGTTATCTTCTCATACATGTAGTGTCCTCCTGATAACCAGCCATGATGTCCTTATTGTGGTCGGGTTATCTTCTCATACATGTAGTGTCCTCCTGATAACCAGCCATGATGTCCTTATTGTGGTCGGGTTATCTTCTCATACATGTAGTGTCCTCCTGATAACCAGCCATGATGTCCTTATTGTGGTCAGGTTATCTTCTCATACATGTAGTGTCCTCCTGATAACCAGCCATGATGTCCTTATTGTGGTCAGGTTATCTTCTCATACATGTAGTGTCCTCTCCTGATAACCAGCCATGATGTCCTTATTGTGGTCAGGTTATCTTCTCATACATGTAGTGTCCTCTCCTGATAACATGTCCACCATGTAGAAATCACGGCTGGGTTTCTGACAAGTCCTGCACCATAGTAAGTTTCCGCTTGCACATTCCCAGGTCCCGGCCGGTGACATCTCAGACAGCTTCAGTTCTATGACCTTATTTATTAATAGATGGCCGGACTATTGTACCAGACAAACCCTCTGACCTTGTGTTTTCCTATTTCCTCATAGATTGTAAGCTCTTGTGAGCAGGGCCATTGTCGCCTCTGATTTATAAAGTGCTGCGAAATATCGTTGTTGTAATATAAAATTATTCTGTATCTATTGGCAGCCGATGAAGATGGCAGATTGTCACCACTAAGGATTACAGAAAGATTTTTAAACTTTTAATGCAGTGTAACTTGTATCCGGTTGTATCAGCAGGCGTGGGGTCACCTATAGACTCGAGGCCTCGTGCACCGCCCCATGTTATTGGGGTCACCTATAGACTCGTGGCTCGTGCACCGCCCCATGTTATTGGGGTCACCTATAGACTCGAGGCCTCGTGCACCGCCCCATGTTATTGGGGTCACCTATAGACTCGCGGCTCGTGCACCGCCCCATGTTATTGGGGTCACCTATAGACTCGCGGCCTCGTGCACCGCCCCATGTTATTGGGGTCACCTATAGACTCGCGGCTCGTGCACCGCCCCATGTTATTGGGGTCACCTATAGATTCGGGGCTCGTGCACCGCCCCATGTTATTGGGGTCACCTATAGACTCGCGGCCTCGTGCACCGCCCCATGTTATGCCGTATACATATTGTATGAGCGCGGTTCTTATATCTGCCCATAGAGAGAACCAATAATCAGATATTTACTAACCTCAAACCAATACAAAAAATGCACCAACATCTCCCCCCACCGGCCACAATAGACAAGTTACTTCTTTGTCCTCTAGTAGGCGCTCTGCCAGCACATGACTAAGGCTCAGATGGCAGATGTCATTGTGCTTTGTGTTATTTTGGATTTCTATTATTGACATGTTGGTGACCGCAGTGAGACACGCAGCAGCTTTTACTTACCCGGAGACATTACTGTACGGACTAAAGGAGAGACTGGGCTGGTGGACGTCTAATAAAGTCAGGCAGCGTTCACATGGGCCGCAGTCTCTGTCACAGTCCAGCTGAAAATCGGGAGAGGAGAAAGTCCTGCACCGAGGCCTCGTCCTCCACAAGTCTCAGTTTTAAAACCTTGGACACCTGACAGACTGCAAATAGTCAATGGCGTCTGGCAGACTCCGCGTGTTACCGCTATTTTAGCAATCAGCCTCTTTGTTGTTTTGGTCCTCTGATAGATCAGAACAATGGACAGGCGACGCTAGTGTGAACCTAGCTTCTCTATGAGACAAGACAGGTTTAGTACATATATCTATATAAACACGGCTGAGTCTATGTGGTGTGAATAGGGTATTATACCGGGACAGAGCAACAGAAGAGAGTTACCGGGGGACGTTACTGGGGGGGACGTTACAAGGGCTGTTACGGGTGATGTTGCCAGGGGACGTTACCGGGGACGTTCCTCAAATGGCTTTTTTACACTAACACCTTTGGACTACAAACCATTATCCTAATAAGTTTTTATTAAAGACTCTCAACTACTTTTCTCCTGTGGCGCAGACTGATCAACATTGTCTTTGTAACTGCGAGACGGATTGGCCGTGGAGTTCTCAGCACATTACTGATCAGACTAAAGCCACATTCACACCGTCAGTATTTTGTCGCAGTATTTCAAAGCCAAACCCAGAAGAGTTTCCAGAACATGTCCGAGTGTGCACGAGCTCTCCATTATAGCTGCTCTGTTCCCTTTCTGGTCTTGTCGGCTCTATCATGAATTCATGAACAATCAGACAATGGCTGCGGCTGTACACGGCCCCCCAGGCCCATCACTCTCTGAGCAGGACAATGGCTGCGGGCTGTACACGGCCCCCCAGGCCCGTCACTCTCTGAGCAGGACAATGGCTGCGGGCTGTACACGGCCCCCCAGGCCCATCACTCTCTGAGCAGGACAATGGCTGCGGGCTGTACACGGCCCCCCAGGCCCATCACTCTCTGAGCAGGACAATGGCTGCGGGCTGTACACGGCCCCCCAGGCCCATCACTCTCTGAGCAGGACAATGGCTGCGGGCTGTACACGGCCCCCCAGGCCCATCACTCTCTGAGCAGGACAATGGCTGCGGGCTGTACACGGCCCCCCAGGCCCATCACTCTCTGAGCAGGACAATGGCTGCGGGCTGTACACGGCCCCCCAGGCCCGTCACTCTCCGAGCAGGACAATGGCTGCCGGCTATACACGGCCCCCCAGGCCCGTCACTCTCTGAGCAGGACAATGGCTGCGGGCTGTACACGGCCCCCCAGGCCCGTCACTCTCTGAGCAGGACAATGGCTGCCGGCTATACACGGCCCCCCAGGCCGGTCACTCTCTGAGCAGGACAATGGCTGCGGGCTGTACACGGCCCCCCAGGCCGGTCACTCTCTGAGCAGGACAATGGCTGCCGGCTATACACGGCCCCCCAGGCCAGTCACTCTCTGAGCAGGACAATGGCTGCCGGCTATACACGGCCCCCCAGGCCCATCACTCTCTGAGCAGGACAATGGCTGCCGGCTATACACGGCCCCCCAGGCCCATCACTCTCTGAGCAGGACAATGGCTGCGGGCTGTACACGGCCCCCCAGGCCGGTCACTCTCTGAGCAGGACAATGGCTGCCGGCTATACACGGCCCCCCAGGCCCATCACTCTCTGAGCAGGACAATGGCTGCGGGCTGTACACGGCCCCCCAGGCCGGTCACTCTCTGAGCAGGATAATGGCTGCGGGCTGTACACGGCCCCCCAGGCCCGTCACTCTCTGAGCAGGACAATGGCTGCCGGCTATACACGGCCCCCCAGGCCGGTCACTCTCTGAGCAGGACACAGCCGCCGGCTCCACTTTTAGGGGATTTTACCAGGTTAAGGCTGATTGGAGCCATCACCCTGGCCCTGCAGACACATGGGTTAGGGTCACCTGAATCACACAGCGGTTTTCCCATGCGAGTCGCAGCCTCCAGAGATATTGCAGTTTTTGTCTACATGATTGAGCCGGATCTCAGCAATGGAGATGGCGATTCACAAGGGAAAGCACCATCTGAGTCAGGTAATCCGGGGTGGATATCCAGGGGGTTCTGGCTGCAGAATACAAGACACAGCAGCACGTTGGGCTATGAATAAGCAGATGACTTCTACAAGCAGAAGGATCCTCGGTGACAAGTGTCGCTGTGTATGCGGTTACTGATGCCGACATGGACAATGGTTGTGGAACCCTCCTGGTTTTGCAGCCAATGATGGACATAAAGTGCACAGTTTGGGCCATTTCCCCTAAAACAGTAAAACTCTGATAGATAATGAGACCTTGGATGTCGCTGATATTTTTTGGCTACTGAATTTGTTGTGAAACGATCTCACCTGTCACTGTATAAATCCTAAAACTAATGCAAATCCTCCCATACTCACATCCATGAACAGGAAGGATAAGGGGCAGTAATAAGTGCACCCCAATAATAAGTGCACCCCCCTCCCCATAGAGGGGTCCTGACCAAGCATATATTAGATATAAAGGTAAAGTAACTCAGCAAAGACAGTCATGTGACCACTTACCGAGACTGGGGAAGCCCTTTCTTGCTGAGGTCGGCGCGAACACGTTCTCCAACGTGTCTGTAGATTTCAACCAGGCAATTTATTGCTGCATCTCGGACCTGAAAAGGTTAACAGAACAGACCGACATGACCACGAGCTCTGAAGGA
>NC_134272.1:95151124-95176654 GCF_031893055.1 Leptodactylus fuscus
AGGGCTATATGACCCCCTGTATAGTCCATGTAAGGGCTATATGACCCCCCTGTATAGTCCACGTAAGGGCTATATGACCCCCCTGTATAGTCCACGTAAGGGCTATATGACCCCCTGTATAGTCCACGTAAGGGCTATATGACCCCCCTGTATAGTCCACGTAAGGGCTATATGACCTCCTGTACAGTCCACGTAAGGGCTATATGACCCCCCTGTATAGTCCACGTAAGGGCTATATGACCCCCCTGTATAGTCCACGTAAGGGCTATATGACCCCCCTGTATAGTCCACGTAAGGGCTATATGACCCCCTGTATAGTCCACGTAAGGGCTATATGACCCCCCTGTATAGTCCACGTAAGGGCTATATGACCTCCTGTACAGTCCACGTAAGGGCTATATGACCCCCTGTATAGTCCATGTAAGGGCTATATTACCCCCTGTATAGTCCACGTAAGAGCTATATGACCCCCTGTATAGTCCATGTAAGGGCTATATGACCCCCTGTATAGTCCACGTAAGGGCTATATGACCCCCTGTATAGTCCATGTAAGGGCTATATGACCCCCTGTATAGTCCACGTAAGAGCTATATGACCCCCCTGTATAGTCCGTGACCGGCTCTGCAGCTACAGCTTTGGGTTAGGGATCTTCTTCACGCTGTGCTTGCAGGATGCATCTGGTGCCTTTGTTGGGAAGCTCCGGTCACATCTATGGTCCCATCTCCCCCCAGTCCAGCTCATATACATTGGTATTCCTATCTTTTGTCTGTATCCCATAGTGGAGTAGTTATTCAGTCTATGGATGATGGACACACGAGAAATCCTCGGCACATAAACCTCCCATGTACACAGTGTGAATGCGGCCTTACAGGAAGGCTCCTCGGCACAGAGCCAAGTCCCCGGGACTCTTACCTGCGGGCTGGACGACTGCTCCATTATCTTTACCAGTAGGGTTTGATCTTGTTCTCTGACAGAGTCTTTCGCATCCCCCAATCGGTCAATCAGACTTGGCAGAACTGGAGAGAACAGAAGGAGTAAGTGTAAGGAGGAGGCTGCACAGAAATAAGACAACGGGGAGGAGTCATGCTGCTGCCACTAAGGCGTCTCACAAGGGACAAACCACTGACTGCTATACATGACACAGCCATGGCAGTCACATCAGGAAAGATCTAATTCACAAAAAATAACTGAGACTGAAGTGCTAAGAAAGTGAAAATGTAATGACAGAGAATTGTGTAATGGCAGGAAAAATTATTAACCATTTCCCGACTCCACAACCTGACACAGACCACAGTGCGGCGGCGCAGCTACTGACTAAGGGGAACCTCAGGGGTGCCCCGGGCAGCAGCATGGCGCCTCCATGTCCTAAAGAACACAAGGCCTGACCACACAGCAATCTCATTGGTCAGACAATATCAGTGGGGCACAAGACTCCCCAATACCAACCTATATGGACAGTGACGCTCTGGTCATGTCCGTCAGCTCTCACAGATCACATCGAGCATTGGGGAGGGCACATGGGCGGCCATCAGTAAGAAAGAAAAGGAGGGAACACGGACCCCTGTACATGGAACACGTGCTCCGGCAGGACATCACCCACATGTCATCTAAGCACTGAGCAGGGGGTGCACATGTATGTGTCAGCATATTAGTGTATGTACAGTATAAACATATGTGTCTGCCGACACCCCCAGCTGTGTCAGAACCCTGTCCAGCAATATTGGGGAGGGAAAAAAAAAAGAGATACGAAAGATACGAAACTCATCACAGATGTGCACATGGCAACATACGTCACATCTCCTACATACATGTGACGTCTCCTACGTACATGTGACATGTCTCCTACATACGTGCACACGTTACCTGTTCCAATTTGGCTCTTGAAGCGATCCTGCAGACGTGTGACCAGCGCTGACAAGATGTCCATTCCCAGCAACGCAACCTGCAGAGAATGGGAAAAAGTTAAAAATGTAAATAAATGTCACTGAATGTCGTGAAATATAAAGAAAAAGTCAAAAAACCTTTCACTGATCGCAACACAACAAGCCATTGAGGTGTAAATGCAGGATCTCACTTGTATGCAAATTAGCTGCTGCAATGGCTTATGGGTAAGGACATTTCTCTTCTATTTCAGGTTATTTCATGGTATTTGTAAAGAGAAGAAAGTGATAAAGTGTCAGAGGCGGGCGCCCCTCGTGTCTGTGACAATCCGCTGACCATGGGAGAGGTGACAACGAAACTCACCACAAGTTATAAAGGCACCCAGATCTTCCCAGCCAATTCCATCTACTAGCCAAGGCAACCATCCTGGTCTTGGGGTGAGCGACTGGCCAATGAACGTCTAGTGAGGGCAGTACTGCTAACACCAGTGACAACACAACAGCGCCACTAGTGTGCAAACACTAGCACGGTGCAATTTTTGGAACCCTCCTTCTAAGCAAAGTAACAATAGACTATAGGGTAACGCAGGGAGTAGTAAGAGCCACTAGATGGCAGCAGAGGAGCGCACACTGTCACAGCTCTCATCCTATAGAGAATACTGGTGACAGCGCAGATATACAGTGAGAAGGAGCGCACCATGGAAGGAGACCCACGATTGTAAGACCAATACCTGGATCATACGTCTTATTATAACCTGGCGTGTACAAGGGTCACAATAACACCCCCTGCACATGGCGCGGGCCCAGGGCGGAGGACTACACCGTTATATAACAGTTCCTGTGATCAGAGACAGCTTAACCCTTCATATGCCACAGTCCAATGAGACCACAGGAGATATACGGGGCTCCGATTACTGTTAGTTTGTGGTAGCAAATGGCCATGGGTTTATTATGGCAGCTCGAAGGTTGTCAGGCCGGCCATAGTCATATTACTATATAAGAGCACAATAGACAGGGATTTACCATAGACTGCTGCACAGCAGTATTGTAGTATACAGTATATACAGTCTAATGAGCACACGTTAAAGCCCCCCAAGGAAAGGGTTAACATTTGTCAAAACTCAATATAGTAAAAACCCAATATAGTACCTGGGGTGCACTAGGCAGTGCTAGGATGCCACAATGTAGATGTGAACTGAGCCCAAGACTTCAGTGTAATCGGCCTGTAATAGACATGACCACAGGCCACGGATGGCTCGGCTCGCCGCTGCGCTCTTATTCCTGATTTCTGATTTATTTTATTGCAATGGATAAATAAAACCAATACAATACAATGGGATCTGTCAAATGCCGCCAACCTATTCCATATATTGGGGTCACTTTTCCATTACAAAACCAGGGGCGCAGGAGAGTAGTGGCCAGGAGCTGGCAGAGGATCAGGAACAAGCCTACACATGGCGGCCGTGCACCGGGGCAGATACCTGGCCTATATCATGGATCATGTCCTGGAGTCAGAACAGATCAGGAGACGCTGTGGCCGCTCACGTATGGCCAGTAATAGCCGGGAGACAATCTCCTAACTACCCGAGAGAGCAACAGCTACCAAGAGCGCAAAGAAACAAGGCAAGACACAAACTGCACCCTATGGAGAGACATACTGATCCGCAGCTCTACAAGCTTCAATTGTGGTGTTTTTCAGTCCCATTGATATAAGAAGTTCAGCCCCGATCACAAACCTCAGTGACACAATGGCCGCGTCCTGTAATAAGAGTCACTGACACAACAAGTCACGTCTGGCAATGTCTTCCCTCCTAGATATTCCACCATCGCCTGAAAAGGGAAAGGAACTGCAGCCACACAACCGCAAAGTGCAGGCAGACCAAGTTACAGAGGGGGGGCGCCACCGAGTCCAGAAAAGTCACCAACACTCGGCCGACTCCAGAACTGTCCTAATTCCTCCGGCATTAATATCAGCACAGAACCTGCGGCTGCCAGGAGATCACGGCCAAGCAGCTGCACGCCGACCTGACATCACCAACACAATGCCAGGCGTCAGATGGGGAGGCGACGGGCACAAAGTCACCACTGGACTGTATGGAAACGTCTTCTGCGCCGGCACCAATCACTTCTCTATGTGATGGATCCGTGTGCTGAGTATCAGGAGAAGGTTACCCGTCTGTCTGCATTGTGCCAGCTGTAACGTCTGGGCAAGGGGGGTTATTTGGGGTTGTTTTTCAGGGGTCGGCCTCAGCTCCTTAGTTCCAGTAAAGCCAATTCTTAAAGCTTCAGAAGATCAAGACATTTTGGAGAACTGCCTCAAATTTGTGGGAACCATTTGGGAAAGGTTTCTTTTCTGTTCCAGCAAGGCTGAGCCCCAGTGCACATGGCAGGGTCCATAATGGCATGGTTAGGGGAGACTGGCGCTGAAGAAAATGAGCGGCCGCACAGACCGGACCTCAGCCCCATCCGACACCTAAGAGATGAAATAGACCGATATGGCGAGCCGGACCCTCAAGGTCTGACCTCAAATACTGCTCTTCTGGATGAATTCTCAGAGACATCCCTAAAGTCTTGTGATGGATGTAAAACAGTAGGAGGTCGGGGAGAGGAGGCGCGCGTTTCTCCATACAGCATAATGATGTCCATGGGCGCAGGGGTATAGATTGCCAGGAGTGCCCAGGCGAACTACAAGAGACGCTCCTGCAAATTCACAAGTCCTAACAGTATTGGACCTACTTTTTCTGCAGTTTCTTCTCGATGCGCGGACACAGTGATGGCCGGCGACATGACATGGCCTCCACATGGAGTCAGAAAGGCTTGCGATTCACTTGAGGTTCCCAAGATACAGGTTGGGGATCCCTGGATAAGAGGAATATCAATGGAGAACTGGAGCGACCTGTGTATAGTGCAGTGTAAGAGACCACGGAGAACTAAAATAATAAAAATAAATCACTTTCATCTGTCCCTGTTCCGTTCCCACCATTGGCCCCTGACCAGGAGGCCGTGACCTATGTGAGTAACATAAAGGATCCGTCTCCAGGTCACTGTTACCGGTCTGACATGAGGCCGAGGACTCCGACATCCAGGAACACCGAATGGACACCAGAGCATTGGGGACAGGCTGCTCGCCTTTATCTTACATCTCACTTGGTATCCGCACAAGTCGCTCCAATTCCTGGACAAACCCTTTGAAATGGGCCAAAAGGCGCGGAGATAAACATGGCGCAGACGGAAGATCCTGCGTGTTGGTCAGAACTGCCAGAAACAATAACCCGAGCTGCTGAATAGTGACCGAGGAAGGCGACAGGAGGAGCAGAATGCTGGCACTTGTAGTTCTACAACCAACAATCTCCAATAACATGGCAGACTAAACTACCGGGGCTCAGCGAGAGCAGAGAAGGACTGAACGTAAAACCGTCCATGGAAATACCAGTGAGAGCGAGAAAACAAAGCGGAGAAGAAAATATTCATGCCATGTGCACGTCTCATTTGTCAGCAGCACAAACCGGAGAAAGTTACTAAAATAAAAGGTGCGGCGTGCGAGGAGGCGCTGCGGGCGAACGTCAGGATCACTTTCATGTGCTGACTGAGCAGATGGGTTTCGGAGCTGAGACACTACAAACATAAGTGGCAAACACATGTGCCGTCTCCTCCCGCAGACTGAAAATAGACGCCAGGAAAGTCACCTCCATAGCGCTGATAATGAGCGGCGGCCGGCCATGGTGTCACTCACCGCACGTCTCTGCCATACGCAGGGTTAATGATTATATACTCAGCTGAGCGGCCATAATAAACCGTCACATGGGCGCTGTGTACAGCAGGTAAACAGGAAGAGACTGCTGCGCGGCCAAGAGACTGCTGCTGCGCGGCCAAGAGACTGCTGCTGCGCGGCCAAGAGACTGCTGCTGCGCGGCCAAGAGACTGCTGCTGCGCGGCCAAGAGACTGCTGCTGCGCGGCCAAGAGACTGCTGCTGCGCGGCCAAGAGACTGCTGCTGCGCGGCCAAGAGACTGCTGCTGCGCGGCCAAGAGACTGCTGCTGCGCGGCCAAGAGACTGCTGCTGCGCGGCCAAGAGACTGCTGCTGCGCGGCCAAGAGACTGCTGCTGCGCGGCCAAGAGACTGCTGCTGCACGGCCAAGAGACTGCTGCTGCACGGCCAAGAGACTGCTGCTGCACGGCCAAGAGACTGCTGCTGCACGGCCAAGAGACTGCTGCTGCACGGCCAAGAGACTGCTGCTGCACGGCCAAGAGACTGCTGCTGCACGGCCAAGAGACTGCTGCTGCACGGCCAAGAGACTGCTGCTGCACGGCCAAGAGACTGCTGCTGCACGGCCAAGAGACTGCTGCATAAGCCCAGGTCATATAAAGCACACACAAGGGCCCGGTTATCAGATTGGTGACCACCACCACACGGACCACTCCTCACTACATCCGTACACTCCACGTCTGCATATTCTGATCCATTTCTATGGGCTCATGCAGTCAGAAAACAGAGCGTTGGAGCATTTCTGGGGCGCAGCCAGGAGATCTGACACTGACACCATTGTGACTGCTCCAGATCTCTAACAATGCTGCATTCAGGAGAAGGGACAACAGGGAAGGTTATGGAGCCGCCAAGGTGCAGGTTGTGGAAGAATTGCTTAAGCTTCCTCTACTCCGAGCAGTCAGGCACGCCTCGAGAGGAGGAGAGACAAAAGCCGCACGTAGCAGACAACACGAGCCACGCTAAAACCGACATCAGCGCCCGCAGCGTATCGGAGAATTCTGCGGGACGTCACAGATAGAATGAGACACAGAGCGATCCTCCAGAGCTGCGCTCCTTACTCCATGATGTAATAGGACATTTCTTATGGGGTCGTGGAAACCAGACAAGGACTTCACTATCTGATGCCTGTGGATCCTGTAATTGTCCAGGACATGTCAGTATTATTACCGCACAGCTCAGGCCTCCTGTGGACACTACAGATCTATAGTCCTGCCATATGGGCAGCGCTCCGGCAGTAATAAGAACAGGGTGGACAAATGACAGAAGACTGACTGCGCCAGCCAGAGGAGGTTGGAGGCGCCACTGAGTATAAGTCACTGGAGCCGCCACCGCAGCCAATCAGGACGCAACTCACTTATTACAGCTGGAATCTGATTGGGCCGTACCACTTACACTCCTTTGGTTGTGCTATCTCCCCCAGTATGGCTGTAGCCGCAGGTTAGAGGATATAAGAGGACCCCCCTCCCCTCCCCCGCACTGATGATTTCATCTGCAGGAATTTCATGCTGACATCATCTCAGACACCGTTGCTATGAAAGCAAATGGAACAGTTTTGGGCCTGGAAACGTCAAGGAAACAAGTCCCAACAATTAACCCTCTGTCCAAAGCACCAAGGACTGGCGGCAGCTGCGGAGGGGGCTGGAGAGTCCGTCATACAGGAACACAGCTATCCGAAAAGTGGCGACCATCGGCCTATACAAAGGGTTAATGCCTGCACCTCCAATATACCTGAGGACACGCCACTGTTCACACTCCCATCCTGGCAGGTTCCTGATGGCATGCTGCGGACCACACATTGTAAGATTCGTCTGCCGCTTGCTGGGACTTCTATCGTGTGATTTGGGATTTACAAAAGGCATCAGAAAGAAGGATAAAGAGAAATAGGCGCCCCATAAGTCACAGCACGAAGGCCAATGCGCGCAAAGTCCAACAACTTGTCAAAAGTTACAAAAAAAAAAATAAAAAAAAAATCAGTTTTGAATTTTAATGTCATGTGACCAAAGTCACCACGTCGCCCTGGACTGAACGTCTGTAAGGACAAAAACTAAGAAGTGAAGCCTGACAGACGCCTCCTATAAGGCCGCACGACGTCAAACCTCTACGAAGGAGGACCGAGCCAATCCCAGAGTGGTGGCCATGTCAGGACGGCGAGCACAACAGGCCTTATAATCCGGGTACGAGACACCTGACTCCTTGAAGTGACAGGTTACCTCATTTCTAAGAGGTGCGGAGACCACGGCCCAGGGGTGGAAATGATCACCGCCCTGCAATTATTCCACGTGCAGACAGACGGCAGAGCCAATAACTCCCTGACAGCCGGCCCTTTATGAGGCGCTTTGTTCTCTTAGGTGAGGTCGCACCCAGGAAGTGGCGGAGGAGGGACAGCACCAATGCCCAAAAACATGGCCTTGTATGCAGACACCCGAATAATGACACCCAAAGTGTCCCAACCAGAGATTACACCGCCAGATAACAGACAGAAGAGCCCAAGACACAGACAGCGACCCTCAGGGACATTCCCGTCAAACCTAAATCATAAAGATGTCAGAAACCTGTCAGACTCCAGAAAATTACAGTCGTATAATCCCAAATGACGATGTCATAAAGGAGACAAAGTATAGAAGCTGCCGCCATACAGGACACACACCGGAGCTCTGCACACATCCATACAGATCTAACGTCTCCATAAAGGAGCAGGGGGGACTGAGCGCCAACAACCCCACTGCATAGGTCTCCGATACAACATACAGGACACACACCGGAGCTCTGCGCACATCCATACAGATCTAACGTCTCCATAAAGGAGCAGGGGGGACTGAGCGCCAACAACCCCACTGCATAGGTCTCCGATACAACATACAGGACACACACCGGAGCTCTGCGCACATCCATACAGATCTAACGTCTCCATAAAGGAGCAGGGGGGACTGAGCGCCAACAACCCCACTGCATAGGTCTCCGATACAACATACAGGACACACACCGGAGCTCTGCACACATCCATACAGATCTAACGTCTCCATAAAGGAGCAGGGGGGACTGAGCGCCAACAACCCCACTGCATAGGTCTCCGATACAACATACAGGACACACACCGGAGCTCTGCACACATCCATACAGATCTAACGTCTCCATAAAGGAGTAGGGGGGGACTGAGCGCCAACAACCCCACTGCATAGGTCTCCGATACAACATACAGGACACACACCGGAGCTCTGCGCACATCCATACAGATCTAACGTCTCCATAAAGGAGTAGGGGGGACTGAGCGCCAACAACCCCACTGCATAGGTCTCCGATACAACATACAGGACACACACCGGAGCTCTGCGCACACCCATACAGATCTAATGTCTCCATAAAGGAGCAGGGGGGACTGAGCGCCAACAACCCCACTGCATAGGTCTCCGATACAACATACAGGACACACACCGGAGCTCTGCGCACATCCATACAGATCTAACGTCTCCATAAAGGAGCAGGGGGGACTGAGCGCCAACAACCCCACTGCATAGGTCTCCGATACAACATACAGGACACACACCGGAGCTCTGCGCACACCCATACAGATCTAACGTCTCCATAAAGGAGCAGGGGGGACTGAGCGCCAACAACCCCACTGCATAGGTCTCCGATACAACATACAGGACACACACCGGAGCTCTGCGCACACCCATAGAGATCTAATGTCTCCATAAAGGAGCAGGGGGGACTGAGCGCCAACAACCCCACTGCATAGGTCTCCGATACAACATACAGGACACACACCGGAGCTCTGCGCACATCCATACAGATCTAATGTCTCCATAAAGGAACAGGGGGGACTGAGCGCCAACAACCCCACTGCATAGGTCTCCGATACAACATACAGGACACACACCGGAGCTCTGCACACATCCATACAGATCTAATGTCTCCATAAAGGAACAGGGGGGACTGAGCGCCAACAACCCCACTGCATAGGTCTCCGATACAACATGCAAGAAGCAGACATGAGGAGCGGGGAAGAACAAGAGCCGACTATAGCCGGTCCTCAGGGGGCCGCAGGTATGCAACAGGAAAGGTCCAGCACAGAAAACAAGGAGCCGGCCTGCAATGAAAGGATTTACAGAGCAGAGGAGACACACGGCCCATTCATAAGGGGCGCCCACTGTGACCTGGCACAAAGATGCTACAGGACCGACGGACCGGGACAGAACCAGGGAAGGAATCACAAC
Organism: Leptodactylus fuscus; assembly: GCF_031893055.1. NCBI lineage: Eukaryota > Metazoa > Chordata > Amphibia > Anura > Leptodactylidae > Leptodactylus > Leptodactylus fuscus. The sequence goes on from NC_134272.1 coordinate 95,160,987, forward strand.
ACATTTCATTCTAACAAGGTCTGTGACCTGCAAAATGAGCCCCCTACCCAAAATAACCAAAAGAGCAGGGACACATCTACTAGGTGCAAACAACAGTCCATATGGCCCCATGCTACAGGAGCTGGACGGACTGCCGGGCCAGTGTACAAGGAGCCTCGTGTGTATGGCAGAGGGGTCTAATGCTCCAGCAACTGCAAATCCAGATGACAGAAGGATTGGGCATATGGGCATTTAAACACTCCCAATCCTTGGTCCCCACCAGGTCACTTCTGTCCCTCTCACCATTATATAGCATTCACCAATGATGGCCAGGACACACCCTGTACAGTCACCTACAAGGCCGCTGATCCCCCTGAAAGCCTCGACAGGTAGATGGAGATTTTGGTTCTGGCTTTCACCCATTGCCTTACACACAGGACACGCTGAGCATCTTACACTTTGCAGCGCGCCGAGGATCTGGAGCAGATTTTTCACAATGTATGTAAATAGGGTTTGTCAGAGCTCGAATACACTCTGAATAAAAAAAAAACCTGTAAAATCTGCAGTGGGAGAAAATGGTCGGCTTCAGGCGGTATTCACACACGCCGCATCTGCCATCGCAGATTTTGCTTATTAAGATCGCAGTGACATTTTATTGTTATTTTAAAAAAATGCACAACAAAAAACACAAAAAAGAAGAAAATGGTTTTTTTGTGAATCCAACTAAAGTGCGACTGCTAGACAGTTACCATCACTAAGGTGCCACGGACATGGCCACGTGATCCACGAGTCGCGCCTGACTCCACACATTCAGTTACATCAGTGAGCAGATATAGGACCTACCATGAGTATTGCCCCAGGGTCACAGTCCCATGATATCACACGGACATGTGTACGGGGCCACGTAATGTATCAGTGACCAGGCTGTGGCAATGCACGTGGCTGTGCACATGAAGCCTCTGCTGCAGTTATTTCCTTACATGTGGACAGGGTTGAATCAGCAGAGTTCAGAGATTTCTGGTGAATGTGGCAGGTGCAACACAACCTGCTGCATGTGAATGTCCCCGGCAGGACAGGCAGGTATAAGACGCTCGCTATAAGCTTTACTGCCTGGGTCACCGTCCATTGCATTACAAGGCCGGCTGCACATTCAGCGCCCGCTATCCCGCAGCCATCACTGGCCTGTAAATCCATTTCTAGGATCCCATGTTCTGAGCAGACTATGAGAAGATTCCTTGGCAGGTCCTCGTGGCTTCCGGTGTCAGCTGCAGCAGCCAGGGTTACGTCACCGCCAGTTCCTGCTTTTGTGGGACCATATTTGCCTTTTTCCTGAGTCAGCTCCGGGCAGGCCATTGCAGTGACATCTTACAGGACAATACAAGATGCAGCAGCCCTCGAGTCACATAGAGCAGGGCGTCTATCACAGTGATGTGTGGTGTATACACAAGGCACAGAGGGGTGTACTGTATCACAACCATCAGCCAGAGCGACACGTCACACCCACCAATGAGCAGGCGGGAGCAGCAGTCACCCCCACCCTCATACAGGTCACCCCCACCCTCCTATAGGTCACCCCCACCCTCCTATAGGTCACCCCCACCCTCATACAGGTCACCCCCACCCTCATACAGGTCACCCCCACCCTCCTATAGGTCACCCCCACCCTCCTATAGGTCACCCCCACCCTCATACAGGTCACCCCCACCCTCATACAGGTCACCCCCACCCTCATACAGGTCACCCCCACCCTCCTACAGGTCACCCCCACCCTCCTACAGGTCACCCCCACCCTCCTACAGGTCACCCCCACCCTCCTACAGGTCACCCCCACCCTCCTATAGGTCACCCCCACCCTCCTACAGGTCACTGCCAGCTGCCCCCTGAGCCAACAATCAAGGCTCATTCACACACAATAACTAAGAATCATTCTGCAAACATCACAAGATTTGGGGTCAGTTCACACACCGCATATCTTACTGCAGACGTTCCTTGTACTGAGCCATTTCCCACATGTAAGGAATCCGCACCAAGTCTGTCCTGTGTGAATTCATCCAACATCAATGTCTACGTCAGGGATCGGCTACTCGAACATCCCCAAACATCACCAGAAATTACCTAAAGGGCCTCTAACTGCAGCAGAACATTAATATAAGCGATGATGCAGATGTGAACAAGGTCCTAGAGCTAGAACACAGGCCAGATTACACTTTGTGCCCACAGTCCCCCTGCACCAAATCTCACAAGGCAACAGAGTCAAGAAAGGGTCAAGCAGACAATCTGTGTCCTGCTGTGTGTACTGTGCCCTACAAAGCCTATCCCACAGGACAATACAAGTCACCACTTCAGGGTGTCAGGACAAGCGCAGATCAGTCATCTATAGGTGGAGTTGTCAGACATTACAGATTGTCAGCACTGAGTCACATCACACGGCTCGGCGCCAGATCTCAGACTGTGTACACCGCTATGTGACTGGCAGCGACATACCTACAGTGTACCCGGCGTCCTGCAGGACACGGACACAAGAAGATTCCAGAACAGTCTCCTGCGGCTCAGAGGTGGACGCAATGCTCACTTGTAGGAGGGAGTGTTTTTATAAACCAGAAAATAACAGTAGAAAACAAAAAAAAAAATACACGCCGTCTAATGTCCGTTACTCTGATCCATCTGTATTCACCCCCATGGAAGAAAACATGACAGACAGTTTTGCTCCATCAGGTTTTTACTCTTTGCAGGACTTTTTCCTCCATTACAAGAGTAAACAAAGATGATGGAAGTGTCTATGGGGGTGACGGCAGACGGACCCCAGACCGAGGGGAGGGGGCTCCACCTGCAGTTTAGTAACCCTTGTACTAAACCATGGGGGTGACGGCAGCTGGATAAGAGAGCAATGGACTGTTATAGTAGTGAGAACATGCCGGTACATCAGTAAATACAGCAGATCAGCCTGACACCAGAGAGCACTAGCTCGGGCTCATTTATCTTGGTTAAATATACAATGTAATACGAAATGTGGCGCTTCCTGCACTTTGTACTGAGTCCTGTGTAATGAGCGACAGCCGGAGGAAAACAATACAAGGATGGAGCGCGAGCTGCAGGCGAATCACCGACGTCAGTATCACAGGCCGCCATTACCACAGGAAGCAGCAATGTCCACGGTAAGTCTGTCACCAATGGAGCCAGACACTCAATCCTCCAAGATATCAGATGGGAGAAGAAAACAAGACCCATCAGGAACCCTCAGACCATATACAAGAGACCACCAACAAATACAACATGTCCACATTGCAGGGCCGAACATAAATCCGCCTCAGTATACAAGAATACATACAACCAGCATGGAGGAAAAGCAGTGACCCAAAGCAATCGAAAACTCAACCACTGGTGTACACGTCATTGTCAGGATCTGTAGGGTCCATAATGTCATCCCAGCAATAGGACATCACTTTGTAAGAAGGAACTAAAAAACCTTTAGGCTAAGGAGCCCCATAGTGAGCAGAGCGAAAAACCACCGCACAGACGCATCGTGGCCTCTCCCACAGAAAGCCTGAGAGATTCCCTCTGTGCACTTTCTGCTTTCATTATCCCTATAGACAGACAGGCCGGGCTTCCATAGGCGTCATTGACATGCTGCGATTTCTAAAAACACAACCATTTTGGGAATCGCAGCATTTTTGTTGCACAAAGTTTTCTGCATTGTGTACTAGCGAATCCAATCCACTTTGCAGTCGCTGCAGCCCCTTAGTATCACACTAACACACGTCACTGCAGTTTTTAAAGCACATTGGAGCAGATTTATTTTGTCCTGTACGACATCTGAAAAAACAAGACACACCAGTCTGCAAAAATCCCCCCCGGCTGCCATTGAGCTACTGACATGTAGTTACTGACACACCACTATGTAGGGCTGGGAGATTAATCGAAAAAGAATTGAAAAATCAACCAATGTGCTCAGTTATTATATTACAAGGTTACGTCTGGACTGAACCAAAACTGCCATTATACTGCGGAGTCTTCAGAGCGGAGGTCCAGGGGAGGTGATCAAACCTAGAAGATATTTATAATCACCTACTTGGCGCAGATCACGTGGCGTCATGGCGCTCTCATGACCCATGTGACCACTGACGTCCAATCACAGGCCTCAGCGGTCCCTGATGTCAGTCAGAACATCCAAAGACAGCAGGGAGTCGCGCTGGAGCCCAGGACAGGAGCGTAAAGCTGATTTTTAGGTTTGATCGCCTTCCCTGGATCTCGACTGATTATACTCCGGGCTCTGAAAAGACCCCACAATATAAGAGCCGTTGTGGTTGGGCCTGAACAAAACTGCCAGATCCTGTAAAAGGGGAATGATATAAATAATCGCCATTAATCGTAATCGAGGTAAAATGCTCAATTAATTGCGATTTTGATTAACGCCATAATCACCTACCAAACATGAGAATATAATCTAATGACAAGGATTATAGGCTTGGCATCAACATGGGTAATGTCACTGTCTAGGCAATCAGTTCTGAAATACGGGGACACACAGGGGGTCTTATCTCAGTGGTGTTAGCTATTCCTACCTTGTAATTGCTGGAGTTCACCCAGGACGTAGCGATTCCATCAAACATCCTATCTAGCAGAGTCTGGTCCTGTTCCAGGTCTACAGATTTCTGCCTATCCGAAAAGTATTCTATAATATCTGGTCCCACTTGGAGCCTTTTATTAACATCCTTCTGTTGTATCTGGGCCATCCAGTAATCCATTCCTTGCTCCATGGCTAGGGGGCGCTGGAGCACAAACTAGAGGAAGAGGCAAACGAGAGGGCGACAAGTCTCAGTTCCGGCAGGGATTAATTCCTTGTGCTCGACTCTTCTAGGAGAAAAGATGGAGAGGGCTTGGCCGTCAAAGATGCAATCCTGGGAATGACAGCAATTCACCATGTGTCTGCGAGCAGCTGCTCAGATATTAAAAGTCTCATTTAAATATGCAGCAATCAGGGGAGAGGCACCGAGACGCCAAGCCACTGGTCCAGAGGTACATAGTTCTGCCGAAATCCTGCGGACAGAGAAAGTCACAGTTAAGAATAGAAACTTCACTTTGTTTTGTTATAAATAACTGAGCTTAATATGGTCACCATGTGGTATAAAAATAACCGCCACTCACTAGTCAGACATAATAGAGGTAACGCAGAGCTACGGCATGGCCACAGCCGGACGATTGGGGCAAGGGACAGTTGGTGGGGTAATGTCACTATACAGGCTCGCGCTCATTCACCAACTCAGATTTTTTTTTTAGATGCAGATTTTGTTATTTTAGAGAAATATCTAAGACCCAGTTCACATCTGCACATGGATTTTCGTTCGGAGCTCGGCTTGGGGACCCCTGAACGGACAACTCATAAAAAAGTGGTTACCTTAGGAAAGGGGAACTGAATGGCCCAAACGCAGATGTGACCAGGTCTAGGGACTTCCTATACACTTCCCATTCCTGTTGTGGCCGCTCTTGGCTTTGGCTCAAAAAAAAAAAAAAAAAAACGCAGCAAAATTTGCAACGCAATAAAGCTGTGTCCCGGTAATGTAAGGCTTATCAGATTGTTAGAGACCAGGAGTTTGTGTGTGTGTTTCCATGCACGTACTATCTGCTGTGCTGAATACCGCAGGTCTGTCCCACTGGATTAGACCACCCAGCACTGACCACCCAGTATAGACAGCGGGCATAACAATGAAGGGCATGCAGCATTGGCACGAGCGCTGCGGCCCCTACACAACCTATCACACACTGAGCTATCCTGAGGACAAGCCTCATGTAGGCCAGAGGGCGATGTTGATCTCCATAGTTGTGGTTGGTCCCATGACCAGATATTCAGGGCCCGGTGTAAGTACCTGCCTCATTGTCATCACCCGGATAAGCTCCAAATTAAAAGTGAAACGTCCTGAAATCCGGGCAGGCTAATGAACTCGTCACCAGAACATTCCATAGGTTATAATTACTCATTACATAATACAGCAGCTCTGTTTATGCAGGCAGCCCAAATTCCTGCACAGTGACTCTACAGGTCTGCGTTGCAGCGCAGGTACGGACGGGGAAGCAGCGACTACCACCTGCACCGAAAACAACCGTATAAACGGCCAACACAGATAATCCCGGCAATCCCCGCTTTACTGGGAGAAGCCGATCTGACCACGTCCTGATCCCTATAAGTGTGACTGCCCGTCCTCGTGACAGCGCCCGCTCAATGGCCGCACTACATTTAGTTCCAATACATCCCAAGACACACTGGCCTGTTTTACTGGAACCAGTATGATCTTCACCAGTGACTTGTACGGCTTTCCAGGCCTCAGATCAGAAACTGGCAACGAGTCTGTCAATTATGAGGGAAGAAAAACAGTGAGCGGGAGAAAAGAACAAAACCAGCTCTGCTGCAACCACTGACCCTGCGTAACACTAAGACCCCCGAACCACAATACTACACAACACTAAAACCACAGCAAAGATACTAGTCCTACCACTACACACACCGCACAATACTAGTCCTACCACTACACACACCGCACAATACTAGTCCTACCACTACAGACACCGCACAATACTAGTCCTACCACTACAGACACCGCACAATACTAGTCCTACCACCACCGCACAATATTATCGTAACAGCACCACCATAACCATTAGACAATAGTAGTCCCCCACCACCACTATAACCATTAGACAATACTAGTCCCCCCACCAATACAACCACCACAATACCAGTCCTCCCACCATAACACTATTACCAGTACAATTACAGAGCAGCTAACAACACCCATAACAAGGGCACGTGTTCAGCAGAGGCCATTGTAGAAAACAAAGCAATGTACAGGAGCTGGCAATGTACAGAAAGCAGCGAGCGCCCGCCCTGCAGTGGTCGGATCAGGATTCCTGCCTTGGTCATTGGCTTTTGTTGCTATTCATTTATTACCTGTTCCACATACAAAAAGCTGCTACACCCGTCTAATGGGAGATTATCACTCAGACGAGTCTCCCGCAGCAGCCACAAATACCTCAGCGTCTCAGCAAAAGACTCAAACAATGCACAGTATCCCAAGAAACAGCAGAGCAGACTGCGGTGCAACATGTCACCGAGCATGAGGCTGCAAAACAGCCGGGCAATGATGGAGACAGCAAATAAGATCAGGAAGAAGCCCACCAGAGCTTTCCAGACACAGCCCCCCGAGGCAAATCAGTGCGAGACTCTGAAGTCATCCCCGCTCACATGGGAGGATCCCAAACACTGAATTTGGTTATAAAGAACAAAGACGCTGAAAAATCCACTGAATGAAAAGCTCGGAGAGGGTCAGAACACACAGAGGGAGGCTCGGAGAGGCTGGGAGCCCCAATATAATACAAGGCGCACAAGATACCTGGCCCCTCCACAAGGGATGGGCGACTGTCTGACCGGTACCAGGCTGCCGCCCCTCCCAACATTCAGGGGATTTATACTGTACTTCATGGGGAGCCAGAATTATCACTGTAAATATGAACTTACATGACAAGTCATCAACCAAACCCGGGAGACGGATGTAACACAAAGTGGTCGCCCCTACACAATGGCCAGAATGATTGTGGCTTATGAGAATCACTGAAACTATAGCACGGCATACAACCCGAAAACTCCAGAGGGAAAGGGTTAAATATCACTGATCCAGGAGCCACAGACCGCTCGCCATCACGCGGTGGGATTACTGGGCTGTGTGCACAGCACCATAACAATAATGGTAGAAAAGTGAAAGTGCCAAACGCTGCCCAGTGACCTTCCTGCTTCTCCCTCCAATCTCTGTACAATGCTATGGAATATGTAGGCGATATATAAGCAATACATAACATATATTGTCCCCCTTCAGGCTGCAGCAGGACTGATCTGGAGAGAAGCGGCGGCGAGGAGGCCGCACACAGATAATTATAGTCTCATCCTCCCCGGGTGTAAATATATCTCCCAGCAAAGGACTTTTGTGTCACAGAAGGTTAAGTGTCGGCCTGAGGATAGAGAGGACGCAGCACCTGCAGCACAGAGCGACTTCAGCGTCCTCATCCTCGAGTCCCTGCCCCAGGGTAATAGGCCTTCAAGGAGATCCAGAGAGTGCGTGACCAGATCCATCCCAATAAGGTTCATCGGTCTGGAGATGGGATTCACACAACACATTTCTTGCACATGGTGTCGGATGTATAAAGGTGGGGGTCTCACCTCGGAATAACGGGGGTCTCACCTCGGAATAACGGGGGTCTCACCTCGGAATAACGGGGGTCTCACCTCGGAATAACGGGGGTCTCACCTCGGAATAACGGGGGTCTCACCTCGGAATAACGGGGGTCTCACCTCGGAATAACGGGGGTCTCACCTCGGAATAACAGGGGTCTCACCTCGGAATAACAGGGGTCTCACCTCGGAATAACAGGGGTCTCACCTCGGAATAACAGGGGTCTCACCTCGGAATAACAGGGGTCTCACCTCGGAATAACAGGGGTCTCACCTCGGAATAACAGGGGTCTCACCTCGGAATAACAGGGGTCTCCTGACTTTCTGCCCACCGGTGGCCAGACAGAGAACTGGCGGCACAAGTTTGTGGCTCTCTCCACTGTTCAGTGGGTCATGGAATGGGGACCCCATATTGTGGGCCCAGAGGAGACTCCATTATCTACCAGACAGTGTAATATCTTCCTATAAGAAGTCTCCTCAGTTAGGCCAGAGACGCACAACATACAGGCTGCTAAACTTTCAGGAATTGGATATATTTGGTGCAGCTCACCTACAGGATCCCCCTCCCCCACTACTTTTAGCCATTTCAAGGTTTCAATCCATAGGTACAGCCTGCAGCAATAATTCACATACGGTGGGTATAAAAAGTGGCGCACAGGTCACTTGGCTGTCTGGCTTTAGTCGCAGCATGTGGATGAGATTTGCTTAGTAGTTCAGATACACCTGGCAGCGACCCCCACCCCGACATCACACACACCATGGTCCCGCACTAAAAGGTCTCTTGGCTTTATTTCAGGTTTATAAGTATCCAGCAGGATGCGGCGGCCATCATATAGGGCATCACCTATCTGCCAGGTATTGGAGGTATTAGCAGATTCATCCACCTGCAGTCAGGATAACATCTGTGACAACCTCGCCAAGAGCAATAATGGCCACAACTTCCTGCTATTACTATGGGGAAACAAGATCAGACAAACCTAAGAGGTGACACAAGAGATTTTTTTTTGAGGTAACATGTTGTGGGATTACATTACTGATGGCGCCCCCTGAGTCTTTGAGGACAGACCTGAGAATTACCACTGTCAGGCAGTAGTCAGAGGCTGGAGGGCATTAGATTATATTCCAAGGTAATCCCATGGTGGCTGAGAGATGTGGGGGGGAATCACCTGTAGTAGGTGGGGTCCCCCTAGCCCACCCCATACCTCAGCTTCATCCTCTGTTTTCTGGTTTCAGGAGGCTGCAGCTTTACCCAGAACATGACATCATCCTGATAATCAATAGGAGGCTTGGCAGGCGGCGGCAGCAGAATCGCCTGCACTCTATAAAGATGAACCTTCACGGCTCCTGCTGCAAACCCCAGCCCTGATTTCCCTTCATCATGCTCCTGAGGCCTAAACCCAGGCCGAGCTGGATCCTGCGCCAAACTGAGTGTAAGCCCTGACCAAACACGGGAGGAAGAGCGAGCAAACATGACACGTGCGGCACAATGACAACAAGTCTCCTGTAATCTCACCTCCTGCAACCAAACCCGGAGAGAAAGGCTCTGTAATCCAAGAGATGGAGAAAGCTTTCATCTCTAAATCTGCGTTATAGGAGGCATCACACCAGCGACGCCTCATTACAGGAGCCATTAACGCCAACGCTGCGCCATTACCTGGGAACACCTGACAGGCGCGACCGACACATCCTTATAGGAACTCCAAAGCGACATCAGGAGACAATCAGCCCAAAAATCAGCAATTACTGACTAATACATAGGACGAGTCCAGGAAATGTGCTGAAGTCACAATAGAAGATTCCATATCACATTATACCGCACTACACCACCCTATAAGCCTTTACATCACATTATACCGCACTACACCACCCTATAAGCCTTTATATTACATTATACTGCACTACACCACCTTATACGCCTTTACATCACATTATACCGCACTACATGACATTATACCGCACTACACCACCTTATACGCCTTTACATCACATTATACCGCACTACATGACATTATACCGCACTACACCACCTTATACGCCTTTATATCACATTATACCGCACTACACCACCCTATAAGCCTTTATATTACATTATACTGCACTACATGACATTATACTGCACTACACCACCTTATACGCCTTTACATCACATTATACCGCACTACACCACCTTATACGCCTTTACATCACATTATACCGCACTACATGACATTATACCGCACTACACCACCTTATACGCCTTTATATCACATTATACCGCACTACACCACGCTATAAGCCTTTATATTACATTATACTGCACTACACCACCTTATACGCCTTTACATCACATTATACCGCACTACACCACCTTATACGCCTTTACATCACATTATACCGCACTACACCACCTTATACGCCTTTACATCACATTATACCGCACTACATGACATTATACTGCACTACACCACCTTATACACCTTTATATTACATTATACCGCACTACATGACATTATACTGCACTACACCACCTTATACGCCTTTACATCACATTATACCGCACTACACCACCTTATACGCCTTTATATCACATTATACCGCACTACACCACCCTATAAGCCTTTATATTACATTATACTGCACTACATGACATTATACTGCACTACACCACCTTATACGCCTTTACATCACATTATACCGCACTACACCACCTTATACGCCTTTACATCACATTATACCGCACTACATGACATTATACTGCACTACACCACCTTATACACCTTTATATTACATTATACCGCACTACATGACATTATACTGCACTACACCACCTTATACGCCTTTACATCACATTATACCGCACTACACCACCCTATAAGCCTTTACATCACATTATATGACATTACAGAAGATTACATCTCGCTATATCAGCAGTGGTGTAATAAAGATACAGAGTATTGGGAAATAATAAGGAGTCATCTGTCTGAGCCTCTATAACCCCCATAAGACAATACAGTGCAGTATACACAGCAGAGAACCTTATATTACAGCCCTGTGCGGGGCCCTCTGTCATCCTATGCTGGTCAGCCATATTGTTACTATACATAGAGGCGCTGACACACAGCATGGCCTGTACCTATAACCTGTATATACTCCATACATAGAGGTCACCACAGGGGCCCCAGCACCCCTAATGAGTAATATGGGGGGCACTGACGTGTCTATATATGAGAAAACTGTACTGACATGTATATAGTATATGTGGCATTCCTTCCCTATGTATATATACATATGGCCCATAGAAATATGTGCAATAATGTGCATATAATGGGGGCCTGTATGTATAATATATAGTGTAGCGTCCCCTGTATATACACACATATAAGAGGGGCCCTGCCTTATGTGTATATATTATATACAGTAGCTTCCCTCATGTATACATATATATATATATATATATATATATATATATATAGGGGGGCCCTGCCTTATGTGTATACATTACATATAGTAGCTCCCCTCATGTATACACACATATATATAGGGGGGCTCTGCCTTATGTGTATACATTATATATAGTAGGTTCCAATATATAGGGGGGCCCTGCCTTATGTGTATACATTATACATAGTAGGTTCCCCTGTATATATATATATATATATATATATATATATATATATATATATATATAGGGGGCCCTGCATTATGTGTATATATATATATATATTAGCTTCCCTCATGTATACATATAGGGGGCCCTGCATTATGTGTATACATTACATATAGTAGCTCCCCTCATGTATACATATATATATGGGGGCTCTGCCTTATGTGTATACATTATACTGTATATAGAAGGCTCCCTCATATATATATATACACACATATAGGCGCTCGGCCTGTCCCGTCTCCACACACTAGGCCCGGCCCTGATCACTCTCCCGGTCCTCGGCTCCGGCTGTCAGTGCTGGTGTCCGGGTAGCGCTGACGCACGGTGTACGCAGGCCCCGGGTGGAGCAGCCTCCAGGCCTCAGTAAGTGGCCGCCTCCGCCTCGTCCTCGCTGCCTTTACCTGACAGATGGTGCCGGGGAGGCCGCTCCTCACTCTACAGCCGCCACAGCTCCCGCAGCTCCTCACCCCGCCGCATCGCTCCACTCTCACCCCGCTCGTCTGCGTCCGTCTCCCCGCCCCGGCCACTGAAAGGAACCGTCACTGCGCAAGCGCAACCTCCCACACCATAGAGAAGTCAAGGACCAGAGCGGCGATTACCGGGGCAACCAGCGCCATCTTCAGCGGGTCACTGTAACGTGCAGCCTCCATCTTTGTTGTGGGCATGTTTTTTGGAGATTTTTTGTTTGTTTGTGTAGTCATTCTTAATAACAATAGGATGAAGCCTATAAACCCTGCAATGGCTGTGCCTCCTGCTAGTCCAGGCCTCTGCGGCTCACCTGCCATCTTCCTGTGTCCTACTTCAGTCCTGGGCGACCCTCAGAGCTGACACTCCAGTGGCGGAGACCCGGGTGTGACAACGCTGGCCCACATTTACCAAGGCCGCCGCACCAGAGCTGCTGTAATTGTGTGTGGTTTACATTAGTATAGAGGAATGTATGACTGATCTGCAGGCGCTCCGAGCCACATGGTTCACAGGCCCAGGCGGTTTCTTGCCTAAAGCCCACCAGACCGCCGGCGCCTCCGCCATGGATTTGCCGCATCTTTCTGGTCTAAGTTGTTTTGGCACCTCAGCAAATAATAACAGACGTTAACGCAACGTTCACAGGACTTAGAGGGACAAAATGTGTGACGTGGCAAACACATAGATAAGGCCCATCTCCAGCCCCGCACACGTCTACATTGGCACCGTCCGTGTTTCTTTGTGCTCCTACACAATATAACGTATGACATAGTATGACCCTACAGTAACATGTTGCCCCATATACACAGGGTGTCCCAAAAAAATGTATAGACATTTTAGCAGCTGATAACTCAATGATTTCTTCTTTCTTTACAGACTGAACCCATTACACCGAGTGACGGCATACTGTACAGACTGAGCCCATTACACCGAGTGACGGCATACTGTACAGACTGAGCCCATTACACCGAGTGACGGCATACTGTACAGACTGAGCCCATTACACCGAGTGACGGCATACTGTACAGACTGAGCCCATTACACCGAGTGACGGCATACTGTACAGACTGAGCCCATTACACCGAGTGACGGCATACTGTACAGACTGAGCCCATTACACCGAGTGACGGCATACTGTACAGACTGAGCCCATTACACCGAGTGACGGCATACTGTACAGACTGAACCCATTACACCGAGTGACGGCATACTGTACAGACTGAGCCCATTACACCGAGTGACGGCATACTGTACAGACTGAGCCCATTACACCGAGTGACGGCATACTGTACAGACTGAGCCCATTACACCGAGTGACGGCATACTGTACAGACTGAGCCCATTACACCGAGTGACGGCATACTGTACAGACTGAGCCCATTACACCGAGTGACGGCATACTGTACAGACTGAGCCCATTACACCGAGTGACGGCATACTGTACAGACTGAGCCCATTACACCGAGTGACGGCATACTGTACAGACTGAGCCCATTACACCGAGTGACGGCATACTGTACAGACTGAGCCCATTACACCGAGTGACGGCATACTGTACAGACTGAGCCCATTACACCGAGTGACGGCATACTGTACAGACTGAACCATTACACCGAGTGACGGCATACTGTACAGACTGAGCCCATTACACCGAGTGACGGCATACTGTACAGACTGAGCCCATTACACCGAGTGACGGCATACTGTACAGACTGAGCCCATTACACCGAGTGACGGCATACTGTACAGACTGAGCCCATTACACCGAGTGACGGCATACTGTACAGACTGAGCCCATTACACCGAGTGACGGCATACTGTACAGACTGAGCCCATTACACCGAGTGACGGCATACTGTACAGACTGAGCCCATTACACCGAGTGACGGCATACTGTACAGACTGAGCCCATTACACCGAGTGACGGCATACTGTACAGACTGTACCATTACACCGAGTGACGGCATACTGTACAGACTGAACCCATTACACCGAGTGACGGCGTACTGTACAGACTGAGCCCATTACACCGAGTGACGGCATACTGTACAGACTGAGCCCATTACACCGAGTGACGGCGTACTGTACAGACTGAGCCCATTACACCGAGTGACGGCATACTGTACAGACTGAGCCCATTACACCGAGTGACGGCATACTGTACAGACTGAACCATTACACCGAGTGACGGCATAATGTACAGACTGAACCATTACACCGAGTGACGGCATACTGTACAGACTGAACCATTACACCGAGTGACGGCATACTGTACAGACTGAGCCCATTACACCGAGTGACGGCATACTGTACAGACTGAACCCATTACACCGAGTGACGGCATACTGTACAGACTGAACCCATTACACCGAGTGACGGCATACTGTACAGACTGAACCCATTACACCGAGTGACAGCATACTGTACAGACTGAGCCCATTACACCGAGTGACGGCATACTGTACAGACTGAGCCCATTACACCGAGTGATGGCATACTGTACAGACTGAGCCCATTACACCGAGTGACGGCATACTGTACAGACTGAGCCCATTACACCCAGCGACGGCATACTGTACAGACTGAGCCCATTACACCCAGCGACGGCATACTGTACAGACTGAACCCATTACACCGAGTGACGGCATACTGTACAGACTGAACCCATTACACCGAGTGACGGCATACTGTACAGACTGAGCCCATTACACCGAGTGACGGCATACTGTACAGACTGAGCCATTACACCGAGTGACGGCATACTGTACAGACTGAACCCATTACACCGAGTGACGGCATACTGTACAGACTGAACCCATTACACCGAGTGACGGCATACTGTACAGACTGAACCCATTACACCGAGTGACGGCATACTGTACAGACTGAGCCCATTACACCGAGTGACGGCATACTGTACAGACTGAACCCATTACACCGAGTGACGGCATACTGTACAGACTTGACTTTGAAGAATGGAAATTTATTCTAAAATGCTCCTGGAAGTCTGAAAACACAGGAGAAATGCAAAGACAATTTAGGAGGGAGTTTAACAAAGAACCCCCTATAAGAGTTACCATCACTGGAATTAGAGATAAGTTTGAAGCTGATGGAACTGTTCAGGACGTCCATAAGAAGCGTCCGGAAGACCACGCACCTCCACAAGCCCATAAAAGAAGAAAGCTGGGGACCTCAATACTGTGTTCAACCAAGGTCCAAGTAGGTGCATTGTGTCTGCTAATCCATCCTAGTTAGATTTCGAATGTGGCATCATCCATCCACATCAATCTTTGTGGGCAAGTGTGATATGTTACATCGTTCCAAGATTAATCCATGCTCTAATGACGATGATCCAGACCGAAG